>NW_021614022.1:0-1121 GCF_004785775.1 Grammomys surdaster | reverse complement strand
GTTTTATATTTTTAACTTTATTATTTTTGTTTTTCCAGGACAAACTTTTTCTCTGAAGCCCTATCTGTCCTCATAGTAGATATAGAATCTACACAAGCCACCTGACATGTTATTGTAAAATAAGTACAGGCTTCTGTGCTGCTCTTCATCAACTTCTTTAATTTTGAAATTTGTCCAAATATGTAGGTTATATTCTGTTTCTAAGTATGGCATATGCTCATGATATCAATACTACCTGTGGCTTCAGAGTCATTGGATTCCAGGTGTATGATGTTCTGCCTTACTCCTGTGTTTCTCCTGAAATTTTTGGACAAATAGGAGTATTTTACCTGTGTGAATGAATATGATTATCATATGTACCTGTTCTTTATTTTTGGCAGAATGTGACCTCAGAACTCTTGATCTTCATGTTATGGGTAGTCGTTAGTCCCCATGTAGATATTTGAAATTGACCACCATTATGTGGAAGACCAGCCAGAACTTTCCACTTCTGAGTTATCTCATTCTCCTGCCCTATGTTGCTTATTTATGATCAACATTTATATTATTAATATTTTTATCTGTCCATTTGAATCTGTTTAAACATTTATTCCGTTTTAGTAAAATTTTATTAATGTAGCATTTTAAACTGGTACACTTTCCATTTCTCTAAGATGAACACAGAACTGCTTTTAATGTCTAATTCTTTGTAGGAACTTCAGTAAAGAACGATGAGTCCTCTCTATCATTTCTGTTCTCTTGGTTGATTTTTACAGGGGCATGAGTGTCTTAATATGTAACTTTTGCTGTCCTGAAACTTGTTGCATTGACCTTGCCTGCATCAAGCTCAAGGACATACAGCTCCCTGTGCCTCTGACATTAAAGACATGACCAAAACCACCCAGAATTTATATCATTTATGTACTTACTAATTGTTCACATAATTCCTTTAATGTGTGATCAGTGCTGTTAGTCTGTTTCCCTCTCCATCTCCCTCTCAATTGGCATTTCTCTTGCAAAGCTATATCCTATTCAGTGGGTTCAGAAGCAACACATGCAACTGTCATAATACAAGATCCTATTAAAATGACATAGACATTAGATTATAACTTCTGTGTCAAAGAAATAAATGATAGTAGCAC
>NW_021614021.1:0-3743 GCF_004785775.1 Grammomys surdaster | reverse complement strand
GCTCTTATCAGCATGCACTTCCTGACTTCCACATCAGCATCTACCTTTGGTGACTGCACATGGGATGGATACTCAGGTGGAAAGGTCTTCAGACGGCCCCTCCTTCAGTTTTTGTCCCTCGCTTTGTCTCCATATTTGCTCCCTTGAGTATTTTGTTGCTCCTTCTAAGAAGGACCGAATCACCCCCACTTGGTCTTCATTCTTTATGGACTTCATGTGGCCTGTGAGTTGCATCTTGGGCATTTTAAGGTTCTGGGCTAATATCCAATAATCAGTGAGTGAATACCATGTGTGTTCTTTTGTGATTGGCTTACCTCACTCAGTATGATAATTTCTAGTTCCATCCATTTACCTAGGAACCTCTCAAATTCATTGTTTTTAATAGCTGAGTAATACTCCATTGTGTAAATATACCACTTTTTTTTAATCCATTCCTCAGTTGAAGGACATCTGGGTTCTTTCCAGCTCCTGGCTATTATAAATAAGGCTGCTATGAACATAGTTGAGCATATGTCCTTATTATATGTTCGAGCACCTTCTGGGTATATGCCTAGGAGTGGTATAGCTGGATCCTCGGGTAATGCTATGTCCAATTTTCTGAGGAACCGCCACACTGATTTCCAAAGTGGTTGCACCATCTTGCAGTCCCACCAACAATGGAGGAGTGTTCCTCTTTCTCCACACCCTCGCCAGCATCTACTATCACCTGAGTTTTTAATCTTAGCCATTCTGACTGGTGTGAGATGGAATCTCAGGGTTGTTTTGATTTGCATTTCCCTGACGACTAAGGATGCTGAACATTTCTTTAGATGCTTCTCGGCCATTCGAGTTTCTTCCGTTGAAAATTCTTTGTTAAGCTCTATACCCCATTTTTTAATAGGGTAATTTGGTTGTCTGGAGTCTAATTTCTTGAGTTCTTTGTATATATTGGATATTAGCCCTCTATCAGATGAAGGATTGGTAAAGATCTTTTCCCAATTTGTTGGTTGTCGTTTTGTCCTATTGACAGTGTCCTTTGCCTTACAGAAACTTTGCAATTTTATGAAGTCCCATTTGTCAATTCTCGATCTTAGAGCATATGCCATTGGAGTTCTGTTCAGGAACTTTTCCCCTGTGCCCAAGTATTCGAGGCTTTTCCCCACCTTCTCTTCTATTAGTTTCAGTGTATCTGGTTTTATGTGGAGGTCCTTTATCCACATAGACTTGAGCTTTGTACAAGGGGATAAGAATGGATCAATTTTCATTCTTCTACATGTTGTCTTCCAGTTGAACCAGCACCATTTGTTGAAAATGCTGTCCTTTTTCCACTGGACAGTTTTAGCTCCTTTGTCAAAGATCAAGTGACCATAGGAGTGTGGGTTCATTTCTGGGTCTTCAATTCTATTCCATTGATCTTCCTGCCTGTCTCTGTACCAATACCAGGTAGTTTTTATCACTATTGCTCTGTAGTACAGCTTGAGGTCAGGGATGGTAATTCCTCCAGAAGTTCTTTTATTGTTGAGAATAGTTTTCGCTATCCTGGGTTTTTTGTTATTCCATATGAATTTGAGAATTTCCTTTTCTAACTCTGTGAAGAATTGAGTTGGGATTTTAATGGGGATTGCATTGAATCTGTAGATTGCTTTTGGCAAGATGGCCATTTTTATTATATTAATCCTGCCAATCCATGAGCATGGGAGATCTTTCCATCTTCTGAGATCTTCTTCAATTTCTTTCTTCAGAGACTTGAAGTTCTTGTCATACAGGTCTTTCACTTGCTTGGTTAGATTCACACCAAGGTATTTTATATTATTTGCAACTATTGTGAAGGGTGTCATTTCCCTAATTTCTTTTTCAGTCTGTTTATCTTTCATGTAGAGGAAGGCTACTGATTTGTTTGAGTTGATTTTATAACCAGCCACTTTGCTGAAGTTGTTTATCAGGTTTAGGAGTTCTCTGGTGGAAGTTTGGGGGTCACTTAAGTATACTATCATATCATCTGCAAATAGCGATATTTTGACTTCTTCCTTTCCTATTTGTATCCCTTTGACTTCTTTTTGCTGTCTAATTGCTCTGGCTAAGACTTCCAGTACTATATTGAATAGGTAGGGGGAGAGTGGGCAACCTTGTCTAGTCCCTGATCTTAGTGGGATTGCTTCAAGTTTCTCTCCATTTAGCTTGATGTTGGCTACTGGTTTGCTGTAAATTGCTTTTACTATGTTTAGGTAGGGGCCTTGAATTCCTGATCTTTCCAAGACTTTTATCATGAAGGGATGTTGAATTTTGTCAAATGCTTTCTCAGCATCTAGTGAGATGATCATGTGGTTTTTTTCTTTAAGTTTGTTTATATAGTGGATTACATTGATGGATTTCCGAATATTGAACCATCCCTGCATTCCTGGGATAAAACCTACTTGATCATGATGGATGATTGTTTTGATGTGGTCTTGGATTCGGTTTGCTAGAATTTTATTGAGTATTTTTGCATCGATGTTCATAAGGGAGATTGGTCTGAAGTTCTCTTTCTTTGTTGGGTCCTTGTGGGGTTTGGGAATGAGTGTAATTGTAGCTTCATAGAACGAATTGGGTAGTGTTCCTTCTGTCTCTATTTTGTGGAATAGTTTGAAGAGAATTGGTATTAGGTCTTCCTTGAAGGTCTGATAGAATTCAGCACTAAAACCATCTGGTCCTGGGCTTTTTTTAGTGGGGAGGCTTTTGATGACTGCTGCTATTTCCTGAGGGGTTATGGGACTATTTAGATGGTTTATCTGCTCCTGGTTTAACTTCGGTACCTGGTATCTGTCTAGGAAATTGTCCATTTCATCCAGGTTTTCCAGTTTTGTTGAGTATAGGCCTTTGTAGTAGGATCTGATGATTTTTTGAATTTCTTCAGTTTCTGTTGTTATGTCTCCCTTTTCAGTTCTGATTTTATTAATTTGGATACTGTCTCTGTGCCCTCTGGTTAATCTGGCTAAGGGTTTATCTATCTTGTTGATTTTCTCAAAGAACCAACTCCTGGTTTTATTGATATTTTGTATTGTTCTTTCTGTTTCTATTTGGTTGATTTCAGCCCTGAGTTTGATTATTTCCTGCCTTCTACTCCTCCTGGGTGTATTTGCTTCTTTTTGTTCTAGAGCTTTTAGTTGTGCAGTCAACTTGTTAGTGTGTGCTCTTTCCAGTTTCTTTTTGTAGGCACTTAGAGCTATGAGCTTTCCTCTTAGCACTGCCTTCATGGAGTCCCACAAGTTTTGGTATGATGTGTCCTCATTTTCATTGAATTCTAAAAAGTCTTTTATTTCTTTCTTTATTTCTTCCTTGACCAAGTCATCATTGAGTAGAGAGTTGTTCAGTTTCCATGTGTACGTGGGTTTTCCATTGTTTTTGTCATTATTAAAGACCAGTCTTAGTCCGTGGTGATCTGATAAGATGCAAGGGATTATTTCAATCTTTTTGTATCTGTAGAGGCTTGTTTTGTGACCAATTATATGGTCTATTTTGGAGAAGGTACCATGAGGTGCTGAGAAAAAGGTATATTCTTTTGTTTTAGGATGAAATGTTCTATAGATGTCTGTTAAGTCCATTTGGTTCATAACTTCTGTTAATTTCAAAGTGTCTCTGTTTAGTTTCTGTTTCCATGATCTGTCCATTGCTGACAGTGGGGTGTTGAAATCCCCCACTATTATTGTGTGAGGTGTAATGTGTGTTTTGAGCTTTAGTAAAGTTTCTTTTATGTATGTAGGTGCCCTTGCATTTGGAGCATAGAT
>NW_021614020.1:0-2837 GCF_004785775.1 Grammomys surdaster | reverse complement strand
TGTGAATCTAACCAAGCAAGTGAAAGACCTGTATGACAAGAACTTCATGCCCCTGAAGAAAGAAATCGAAGAAGATCTCAAAAGATGGAAAGATCTCTCATGCTCACAGATTGGCAGGATTAATATAAGAAAAATGGCCATCTTGCCAAAAGCAATCTACAGATTCAATGCAATCCCCATTAAAATCACAACCCTATTCTTCACAGAGTTAGAAGAGGAAATTCTCAAATTCGTATGGAATAACAAAAAACCCAGGATAGCGAAAACTACTCTAAGCAATAAAAGAAATTCTGGAGGAATCACCATCCATGACCTGAAGCTGTACTACAGAGCTATAGTCATAAAAACTGCATGGTATTGGTACAGAGATAGGCAGGAAGATCAATGGAATAGAAATGAAGACCCACAAATGAACTCACACTCATGTGGTCACTTAAAGGAGCTAAAACTGACCAGTAGAAAGAGGACAGCGCCCTTCCGCTCCCCCTGCCTGGTCCTCTGGGCTGGAGCAGACACAGAGTCGGTCTGCTCCTGTCCTGTGGAGAAACTGAATCCTGAGTCATCCAGGAGCCACTGCACTCAGAGCAGCTGAGATACATCGGGGAGCCAGGGACATCCAGGGCACAGCAGCTACCCAAACCCCAACCCTCCGGAATTCCACTTCCCTTCCGCCCCTGCCTGGTCCTCTGGGCTGGAGCAGAAACAGAGTCGGTCTGCTCCTGTCCTGTTGAGAAACTGAATCCTGAGTCATCCAGGAGCCACTGCAATCAGAGCAGCTGGTAAGAACTCCATCTCACTCCCTAAACCCCAGAGATACATCGGGAGCCAGGGACATCCAGGGCACAGCAGCTACCCAAACCCCGCCCCTCCGGAATTCCACTTCCCTTCTGCCCCTGCCTGGTCCTCTGGGCTGGAGCAGACACAGAGTCGTCTGCTCCTGTCCTGTTGAGAAACTGAATCCTGAGTCATCCAGGAGCCACTGCACTCAGAGCAGCTGACACAGAGTTGGTCTGCTTCTGTCCTGTGGAGAAACTGAATCCTAAGTCATCGAGGACCCACTGCACTCAGAGCAGAAGGATTTCCAGATCCAAGAGGTGGCCTGAGTCCCAGGAGTTCTTCCACCCAGGAGATTAGGAGCATAAGACCACAGAGACCTCTGGACTCTGAGGAGCTCTTCAATAAGCAAGATAACTGGAAATACAGACTCCAGTTTTACACAGTGAGGGCAGGTAACACTAGAGTTAACCAGATGGCGAAAGGCAAGCGCAAGAACATAAGCAACGGAAACCAAAGTTTCTTGGCATCATCAGTGCCCAGTTCTCCCAATATAGCAAGCCCTGAACACCCCATCACACCTGAAAAGCAGGATTCAGAATTAAAATCACTTCTCATGATGATGATAGAGGATTATAAGAAGGAATTAAGTAACTCCCTTAAAGAAATACAGGAGAGTACAAGTAAACAGATAGAAGCCCTTAAAGAGGAATCACAGAAATCCCTTAAAGAAATGGAAGAAAACACAAAGAAGGAATTAAACAAAAACATTCAGGATCTGAAACTAGAAATAGAAACAATAAAGAAAGTTCAAAGGGAGACAACCATGGAGATAGAAAACCTAAGAAAGAGATCAGGAGTCACAGACGCAAGCATCACCAACCGAATACAAGAGATAGAAGAGAGAATCTCAAATGCAGAAGATATGGTGGAAAATATTGACACAGTTGTCAAAGAAAATGCAAAATGCAAAAAACTCCTAACTCAAAACATCCAGGAAATCCAGGACACAATGAGAAGACCAAACCTAAGGATAATAGATATAGATGAGAATGAAGATTCCCAACTTAAAGGGCCAGTAAATATCTTCAACAAAATTATTGAGGAAAACTTCCCTAACCTAAAGAACAAGATGCCCATAAACATACAAGAAGCCTACAGAACACCAAATAGACTAGACCAGAAAAGAAATACCTCCCATCACATAATAATCAAAACATCAGATGCACAAAACAAAGAAAAAATACTAAAAGCAGTAAGGGAAAAGGGTCAAGTAAAATATAAAGGCAGACCTATAAGAATTACACCAGACTTCTCACCAGAGACTATAAAAGCCAGAAGAGCCTGGACTGACATCATACAGACCCTAAGAGAACACAATTGCCAGCCCAGATTACTATAAACAGCAAAACTCTCAATCACTATAGATGGTGAAACCAAGATATTCCATGACAAAACCAAATTTGCACAATATCTTCCCACAAACCCAGCACTTCAAAGGATAATTGATGGAAAATGCCAACACAAGGAGGGAAACTACAACCTAGAAAAAGCAAGTAAGTAATCTTCCAACAACCCCAAAAGAAGATACAAACATAACTTTACCTCTAATAACAAAAATAACAGGAAGCAACAATCATTTTTCCTTAATATCTCTTAACATCAATGGTCTCAATTCCCCAATAAAAAGACGCAGAATATCAGACTGGTTACACAAACAAGATCCAGAATTTTGCTGCATACAAGAAACGCACCTCAGTGACAAAGACAGACACTACCTCAGAATAAAAGGGTGGAAAACAATTTTTCAAGCCAATGGTCCCAAGAAACAAGCTGGAGTAGCCATTCTAATATCAAATAAAATCGACTTTCATCCAAAATTAATCAAAAAAGATAAGGAAGGACACTTCATACTCATCAAAGGAAACATCTACCAAGGTGAACTCTCAATTCTGAACATCTATGCTCCAAATGCAAGGGCACCTACATACATAAAAGAAACTTTACTAAAGCTCAAAACACACATTACACCTCACACAATAATAGTGGGGGATTTCAACACC
>NW_021614019.1:0-2625 GCF_004785775.1 Grammomys surdaster | reverse complement strand
AGTGGGGTGTTGAAATCCCCCACTATTATTGTGTGAGGTGTAATGTGTGTTTTGAGCTTTAGTAAAGTTTCTTTTATGTATGTAGGTGCCCTTGCATTTGGAGCATAGATGTTCAGAATTGAGAGTTCACCTTGGTAGATTTTTCCTTTGATGAGTATGAAGTGTCCTTCCTTATCTTTTTTGATTAATTTTGGATGAAAGTCGATTTTATTTGATATTAGAATGGCTACTCCAGCTTGTTTCTTGGGACCATTGGCTTGAAAAATTGTTTTCCACCCTTTTATTCTGAGGTAGTGTCTGTCTTTGTCACTGAGGTGCGTTTCTTGTATGCAGCAAAATTCTGGGTCTTGTTTGTGTATCCAGTCTGATAGTCTGCGTCTTTTTATTGGGGAATTGAGACCATTGATGTTAAGAGATATTAAGGAAAAATGATTGTTGCTTCCTGTTATTTTTGTTATTAGAAGTAAAGTTATGTTTGTATCTTCTTTTGGGGTTGTTGGAAGATTACTTACTTGCTTTTTCTAGGTTGTAGTTTCCCTCCTTGTGTTGGCATTTTCCATCAATTATCCTTTGAAGTGCTGGGTTTGTGGGAAGATATTGTGCAAATTTGGTTTTGTCATGGAATATCTTGGTTTCACCATCTATAGTGATTGAGAGTTTTGCTGGGTATAGTAATCTGGGCTGGCAATTGTGTTCTCTTAGGGTCTGTATGATGTCAGTCCAGGCTCTTCTGGCTTTTATAGTCTCTGGTGAGAAGTCTGGTGTAATTCTTATAGGTCTGCCTTTATATGTTACTTGACCTTTTTCCCTTACTGCTTTTAGTATTTTTTCTTTGTTTTGTGCATCTGATGTTTTGATTATTATGTGACGGGAGGTATTTCTTTTCTGGTCTAGTCTATTTGGTGTTCTGTAGGCTTCTTGTATGTTTATGGGCATCTTGTTCTTTAGGTTAGGGAAATTTTCCTCAATGATTTTGTTGAAGATATTTACTGGCCCTTTAAGTTGGGAATCTTCATTCTCATCTATACCTATTATCCTTAGGTTTGGTCTTCTCATCGTGTCCTGGATTTCCTGGATGTTTTGAGTTAGGAGTTTTTTTCGTTTTTCATTTTCTTTGACAACTGTGTCAATATTTTCCACCGTATCTTCTGCATTTGAGATTCTCTCTTCTATCTCTTGTATTCGGTTGGTGATGCTTGCGTCTGTGACTCCTGATCTCTTTCTTAGGTTTTCTATCTCCATGGTTGTCTCCCTTTGAACTTTCTTTATTGTTTCTATTTCTAGTTTCAGATCCTGAATGTTTTTGTTCAATTCCTTCTTTGTGTTTTCTTCCATTTCTTTAAGGGATTTCTGTGATTCCTCTTTAAGGGCTTCTATCTGTTTACTTGTACTCTCCTGTATTTCTTTAAGGGAGTTACTTAATTCCTTCTTATAATCCTCTATCATCATCATGAGAAGTGATTTTAATTCTGAATCCTGCTTTTCAGGTGTGATGGGGTGTTCAGGGCTTGCTATATTGGGAGAACTGGGCACTGATGATGCCAAGAAACTTTGGTTTCCATTGCTTATGTTCTTGCGCTTGCCTTTCGCCATCTGGTTAACTCTAGTGGTACCTGCCCTCACTGTGTAAAACTGGAGTCTGTATTTCCAGTTATCTTGCTTATTGCAGAGCTCCTCAGAGTCCAGAGGTCTCTGTGGTCTTATGCTCCTAATCTCCTGGGTGGAAGAACTCCTGGGACTCAGGGCACCTCTTGGATCTGGAAATCCTTCTGGTCTGAGTGCAGTGGGTCCTCGATGACTCAGGATTCAGTTTCTCCACAGGACAGAAGCAGACCAACTCTGTGTCTGCTCCAGCCCAAAGGACCAGGCAAGGGCTGAAGGGAAGTGGAATTCCGGAGGGGCGGGGTTTGGGTAGCTGCTGTGCCCTGAATGTCCCTGAGTCCCAGATGTATCTCTGGGCCTTAGGGAGTGAGATGGAGTTCTTACCAGCTGCTCTGAGTGCAGTGGCTCCTGGATGACTCAGGATTCAGTTTCTCAACAGGACAGGAGCAGACCGACTCTGTTTCTGCTCCAGCCCAGAGGACCAGGCAGGGGCGGGGGATCTTGCTTTCTTTACTGTTACATAATGCAGGGCCCAGCCTGGAGAACGTACCCTGTCACATCCAGGATAGGCATTTCCACTTCAGTAAATCAAGACAGTCCTCCACACATAGGCCCCCAGGCCATCGTGATCTACTGTAGACAGTTTCTCATTGGGGCTTTCTAACTTAAGTCCAGTTGACAATGCAAACTAACCACCGCATAGAGTTGCAACAGTACCTTGATAGAGATTACTCTTTTTATTCCTAAACAACAAGATAAATAACCAAGGAGAACAGAAGGAGAGGAAGTTAGATGATCACACCCACTACCATCGTTTAATAAATGAAAAAATAATTTTTTCTAAATTTCTAAACTATGTGCTTGGATTTTGGTTGGTTGACACCATGAAGAACCCAACTCACTACTCACTGTATAGCTAAACTTTGCACTTGTGTTCTTCCTGGGAGATTCAACTAGAGACTGAGAGATGAACCAAACTTCTATGTCTAGTTACCATATTAAATCCTAGGCAGACATGTAGGA
>NW_021614018.1:0-1243 GCF_004785775.1 Grammomys surdaster | reverse complement strand
AAAAAAATCATCAGATCCTACTACAAAGGCCTATACTCAACAAAACTGGAAAACCTGGAAGAAATGGACAATTTCCTAGATAGATACGAGGTCCCAAAGTTAAACCAGGAGCAGATAAACCATCTAAATAGTCCCATAACCCCTAGGGAAATAGCAACAGTCATTAAAAGTCTCCCCACTAAAAAAAGCCCAGGACCAGATGGTTTTAGTGCTGAATTTTATCAGACCTTCAAGGAAGACCTAATACCAATTCTCTTCAAACTATTCCACAAAATAGAAACAGAAGGAACACTACCCAATTCGTTCTGTGAAGCTACAATTACACTTATACCCAAACCCCACAAAGACCCGACAAAGAAAGAGAACTTCAGACCAATCTCCCTTATGAACATCGATGCAAAAATACTCAATAAAATTCTAGCAAACCGAATCCAAGAACACATCAAAACAATCATCCATCATGATCAAGTAGGTTTTATCCCAGGAATGCAGGGATGGTTCAATATTCGGAAATCCATCAATGTAATCCACTATATAAACAAACTCAAAGAAAAAAACCACATGATCATCTCACTAGATGCTGAGAAAGCATTTGATAAAATTCAACATCCCTTCATGATAAAAGTCTTGGAAAGATCAGGAATTCAAGGCCCATACCTAAACATAGTAAAAGCAATTTACAGCAAACCAGTAGCCAACATCAAGCTAAATGGAGAGAAACTTGAAGCAATCCCACTAAGATCAGGGACTAGACAAGGCTGCCCACTCTCCCCCTACCTATTCAATATAGTACTGGAAGTCCTAGCCAGAGCAATTAGACAACAAAAAGAAGTCAAAGGGCTACAAATAGGAAAGGAAGAAGTAAAAATATCGCTATTTGCAGATGATATGATAGTATACTTAAGTGACCCCCAAACTTCCACCAGAGAACTCCTAAACCTGATAAACAACTTCAGCAAAGTGGCTGGTTATAAAATCAACTGAAACAAATCAGTAGCCTTCCTCTACATGAAAGATAAACAGACTGAAAAAGAAATTAGGGAAATGACACCCTTCACAATAGTTGCAAATAATATGAAATACCTTGGTGTGAATCTAACCAAGCAAGTGAAAGACCTGTACGACAAGAACTTCAAGTCCCTGAAGAAAGAAATCGAAGAAGATCTCAGAAGATGGAAAGATCTCCCATGCTCATGGATTGGCAGGATTAATATAATAAAAATGGCCATCTTGCCAAAAGCAA
>NW_021614017.1:0-1466 GCF_004785775.1 Grammomys surdaster | reverse complement strand
TATGCTGTTGCTAGGGATGGGTCTGACAGACTCAAGTGTTAGAACAAACCTATGAGGGCTAGGGAGTGGAATGTGATGGATGGATTGTATAGACTAAGCCCAGGGCTGGCCTTGTTGGAGTAGGTGTATCAATGTGGGCTCAGGCTTTAATGCCCTAGTCCTACCTACTTGGAAGAGAGTCTGCTAGCAGCCTTCAGATGAAGATGCAGAACTCTCAGCTCCTCCTAGACCATGCCTGAAAGGAAGCTGCCATGTTGCAGACTTGATGATACTAGGCTGAACCTCTGAAGCTGTAAGCCAGCCCCACGTACATGTTGTCCTTCCTGAGACTTCTCTTGGTCATGGTGTCTGTTCACAACATGGAAACACTAACTAAGAAGGTGGGTGTGGCTGCTTGGATACGATTGGCTCCATGAGCCTCACTGTTAAGATATGAATCCTTACTGAAGTAGGTATGCCCTTGTTGGAGAACGTGTGTCACTGTGGGGTAGAAATTGAGACCCTCCTTCTGGCTACAGGTGACAAAGCCTTCTCCTGTTCAAATTCAGAAGAGGATATAAATTCTTTGCTCCTCAAATGCTATAACCATCTAGACCAAAGATCTAGTAAGCTAACCCCTTTAAAAGTTGTATTTATAAAAGTTTCTTTGGTCATGCTGTCTCTTAACAGCAGGATAAACCCAAAGTCAGACTTTGGTACCAAGAATGGGATGTTCGTATAGTAGTCCTGACCAAGTGTTTGTTTGAGGGAATGTGGATTTTGTAACTTTCTATTTGGAAAAATGGTTGAATGCATTGAGTGTTGCTGTTGTCTCATTCTTCACGAAATGTGGAAGACATTAGTGCTGAGGCTGATTCAAACTGGCTCAAGAGGATTTAGAGGAGAAAGACATTAGTACCTGGCCTATAAACTGCTTTTGTGGTATTTTGGTGAAGAATCTGGCTGGGTTTTGCCCTTGATTGAAGAGATTGAGGAGGTACAGGATACCATGAAGAGAGTCAGAAAAATGGACTGAAAATGAAGTCTAAAACAACCCTGCATAAACCATTCACTAGTTCACTTTAATGGAAAGTGTTTTGATGAATTTACTAAGCAGATAACGGAAAGTCAAAACTATGAGGTGCAATACATAAAGGAGCACTAGGAACATAAATGCAGCTGGATCCAGTGTTGAAGGAGATAACCAGATTTAAAGAGTGATGATCTCACAGCAAGACCCCAACCACATAAGCTGATTGTGTTTCATTATAAACTAGCAATAGTTGTGTCACATTCAGTGTTATAAACTGGTTATGGTTTTTATTTGTCCTTTTTTTCTGTTACAAACTTCTATCCCAAAATGGAGAGCACACTTGTGATCAGCTTTAGGCTGGAAGCACAGGCTTTTTATGTAGACCTTGAAGAAGAGTAACGTGGAACCCTTTAGTTGATCTCCAAATTCAAGGCCAGTCTAGAAACAGAGAGTT
>NW_021614016.1:0-3445 GCF_004785775.1 Grammomys surdaster | reverse complement strand
GGTATAACTGCAGCCATAGTGACGACGATATTAATTAGTGCCGTTATCGCCACTGCCACTGAGATTGCTATGTCAACTTCTGTTCAGGTGGGCACTACCCCCAATTGTCAGCCACGGTGGCAGAGACTGTTAACCTTCAAACCTCCGCCAGTACCCTACTAAAAGGCGGGCTAATGATCCTTAATCAACACCTTGATTTAGTGAGAGAGAGATTAGATATCCTCTTTCAACTAGCCCAATTGAGATGTGAGAAAAAACTGGGTACACTTTACATCACCAGTGTACAGTATAAAAACTTTACTCGTGTAACTAATCTGTCCAGAAAATTATTTCAGTATCTTACAGGAAACTGCTCAGAAAACTTCAGTGAGACACTCAGAAAATTGAGAGCAGCTGTGGTGAACATCAACTCGACGCACGTGGATCTGTTCCTGACTGAGGGACTGTCCTCCCAGAATTCTTCAGCTTTCTTCCTTTCTTTTCCTTTTCCCCCCTTCCTTTTTTTAAGTAAGTGGGAGTAAGCCTGTTTAGTTTACCCTAAGTTGTGGTTTAGTATTCATCCTTTGATTGGTTTGCGAACTCATAGCTCAATAGAATTTTGGCAAGGCTATTATTGGCCAGGCGTTTGTGACCAAAGTACTAGGGGCTTTCCCTGCAGTGTAGCTTTCACTGCTTCGAAAATGAGCAGTCCTCCCCCCACGAGTAGTGGTGCTAAATGTTAGGCCATCAGCATTGCACCCCAGAGATTTGCCCAATACACTGGGTCAGTGAGGAGTCTCGGCCTGGCTGATTCTTGTCTGTATAGCTGTGGTACCTAAATTTTGAGACAAACAGCCCTTGCACCCCTAGGAGATGACTCCATTGCACAGGGATGGGTGTTTGCATCTCTTTCTGTTCCCCTTAGCCCTTGTACCCAGAGGACTTGTGTTTCCATTGCACCTGGTAGGGTAAGGGAGACGGTTTTAAACTGTTGGTTCTTTGATCGCTTATTCCCCCAAGATGGAATTTGCTTGATCAGGCCGTGGGTTTGAGTCATAACTGGTACCATGCTAGACAGGCTAAGGACAGTCAGTTAGATAACTCCATCCTTTGTCTCCAGACCGGCTGTCAATTGATCCCAACGACGGGAATAAGCTGATCTCATATGCCAGAGGTATACCACGAATGGTGATATTACCCGGTGACAGGCATTACGAGTGGCCACAACCTGGAGCGCACATTCAGAGAATGCCAGGTGTGGATGCGCGACCCTCGTAGCCTAGACATAGAGCTCACCATTCTTTGGTGCTGGCTGTGAAGAAATGTCAGTCAGCCTAGACACAGGACATTGGCCAGTGTCTGTTTGACAAATCTAAAAGGAAATAGCCAGTAGACAGATTCCTCAGCCGCTGCACCCTAGGGCTTCTGGTAAAGACACCCTGTAAAGCCTCAAACATTTCTGTACACAGTCCCTGCCCACTAAGGTGTTCGTTCCACGGATAGAAGGTCTGGTAAGTCAATAACGGAGTGGACGGATAAGGCTCGGCCACCTAAGACAGGGCAGCCTCGGGTGGGGAGGCTGACCCCGTGACGGGTAAGAGTTTGAGCACTGCCCTCTAAAGAGACTCAGACCCGCCGTGAGACCCCCCAAAGGTGGGAGTTACGAAACCTTCCCAGGGACCCCTGCCACCCTCTATATTTAAACAAAAAGGGGCAGTTGTTGGGAGCCGCCACGAGAGCTGACAAAGTCCGCCATCATTAGGTGGCGCTGTCGCCCGTAATTCTTCCTAGTACCAAGTAAACTGCGCATGTGCCATGGTAAGCCCGCCAAAACTAAGCCCATCCCACGGCGTTTGGCGCGCTACGAGTAAGCAGCCAATCAGGGGGTGAATACCCCGCTCTGGGGTATATAGGCAGTGCTTTCCCACGCCTTCTCGTCTTCTTCTACCACCATTTTGGTTTATGGGAATAAACGTGTTTCTACGGAAGGATTCTAGTGTGTGTGTGTGTGTGTTCGTGTGTATGTACGGTTTCGCCGGCGAGACTACATGCGCGCGCCCCGCACAGCCTAGTGGAAGGGAGGGGATTGCTGTCCAGAGAGCCCCTAGCCAGGTTTTGGTGACAGAGGTGCATTTTCCTAGTAGACTAAGATAAGGCCTCAGACCCTCAGCTCCCTTGCTTGGCTAATGCCCATGCCCATTAACCCCTCTCCCCCCACATCAGGATACTTCAGAAGAAGTTCAGGGCATGTAAGATTTCAGCAGAATGAAGGTAAGGTCCACCTCTCTGTCCCTGTCTGTGATGGACCTGAGAAAGTGCTGACAGCGAGCAGGAAGGAGATGTTGGATTTATACACTGTGGCAGTTTGGAGTTCCCATTTGCCTCTTCTCTGTCTTCCTAAGGCCACACAGTCTTTCATGGGTGAGACAGGGGGCTGGAGGTGCAGAGCTAAGCCACAACAACCAGAGGGGCTAATCAACCAGGTCTGGACAGTGATGGGATTAAAGTCGGTGACAAATTTTATTACAGAGCTCTAACCGTGCCCAGATAAGTGTGTGACGAGAAGATAACAACTCAGCCATGAGCCAGCAAGCCACTGGGGAGCCCTTAACAGACTGAGCCTATGATGGGCCAGGAGGGGTGGAGGTAGGGGGAGGGAAACAGGACAAGGAGAGGAAAGCAGGACATGAATATTGTCTTCTTTCCCAGCTGTTGCTAAGATCAAATACCTGGCAAACTGCAAGTTAAAGAAGGGTTTATTTATTTTGTCTCATGTATAAAGAGATTGCCTTCAATTCCAGAAGAGCCTCTGTACTTGGAGCTTTTGAGCGATGTTAGAACTCTTAAGATTTAGAGGACTCTTCAGAATACACTTCAGAAGTTTGTTTTGAGTTATGAGATGTCCGTGAGCCTTTAAGGACTACAGATGGAATGTTGTGATTAAAAGTGATGTGTTTGGGTGTCACGTTGACAAAGGGTGAGTTTGTGATGTTAATCTTTGTTGTCAATCTGACAACCTTTACAGTTATCTAGAGGATACACCTCTGAGTGTGTCTGTGAGGGAATTTCCAGAGAGGATTAACCGAATGAGGAAGACCTACTCTGAATGTGGTGGTATCATCTCATGGACTAGAGCCACAGGCAGAAAGAAAGAATGAAAGAAAGAAAGAAAGAAAGAAAGAAAGAAAGAAAGAAAGGAAGAAAGAAGGAAGGAAGGAAGGAAGGAAGGAAGGAAGGAAGGAAGGAAGGAAGGAAGGTGTGGGACTGCATAAGGGTATCCTGGGTCATGGTTGAGCAGGTACTTAGAACCCCGAGATTCTCTGTGGAATTCCTCATGAGAACCGGCAGGAGTTCGGTCCCTCCCATCACCTAAGATCCTGAAAAACAGTCACAGATCTCCATAGAGTCACCCAGGTGATAGGCCTTAGAGATTTACATACTAATGAAGGCCAGAGGGCAGAGCAAA
>NW_021614015.1:0-1058 GCF_004785775.1 Grammomys surdaster | reverse complement strand
AAGTAAACTATAAAATGAAAAATATCCAGTAAACATATCCAATTCAAAATATCCAATAAAAATATTGAATAAAAATATCCAATAAAAATATTGAATAAAAATATCCAAATAAAGATATCCAATTAAAAATATCCTATAAAATATCGAATAAGAATTTCCAATAAAAAATTACCAACAGCCGGGCAGTGGTGGCGCACGCCTTTAATCCCAGCACTTGGGAGGCAGAAGCAGGTGGTTTTCTGAGTTCGAGGCCAGCCTGGTCTACAGAGTGAGTTCCAGGACAGCCAGGGCTACACAGAGAAACCCTGTCTCAAAAAACAAAGAAAAAAAAACAAACAAGCAAGCAATCAAACTAAATACCCAAAAAAAATCCAATAAAACTAGCCAGTAAAAATATTGAATGATAAATATATCCAATAAAAACTATCCAGTATATAAAATATGCAATAAAATATCCAATACTAAAAATATCCAATAAAATAGATGAATAAAAAAATTAAATATATTACAAAAGCGTCTTCTACCCTAACAGGATGTAAATAAACATAAATAAATAAAATATCAAATAAAAATTTTTTCAAAAATTTGCTGAGGTAAAAAAGAACAAATGATAGTTGCTCTCCAAATGGCATAATTCAAATACCATATGATACAAACTTTTATATAATTTATATCATTTTAAATAACTTATATACTTTTCTATAATTTATATAATTTACATAATTTCATATAGTATTTATTTAATTTTATGTAATTTATAAGATTTATATAAGTTAAATAACATACATAATGTATATAATTTGTATAATTTATACAATACTCAGTGTAATAAGAATATGGAGCTTAAGTAATATTAAGGCCTTCATCAACATCTAATGATACTGATGTGTTGTTGAAAGTCATTTTTACAGTATATTATATATTTACATACAGATTTATATTGTATATTTACATTATCATACTTTCATTATATTTATATCATGTACTTACATTATATTTAAAAAATATGCAACGAAAAATATCCAAACAAGCACCCCAATACAAAATACCCAGTAAAA
>NW_021614014.1:0-3759 GCF_004785775.1 Grammomys surdaster | reverse complement strand
ACACCTAGCAGTATTAGAGGTGACCAGTTTTGAAGAAGACAACCAGTTATGGAGCAATCTTGGAATTGAAGCAGCATACCCACTCACTTTGATCAACTATCCTATGGAATCTCAACAAGCCACTTCAAGACACTGCACTCCTGCCATGAGAATCAAAGGACTCTGTAACCCCTCCCAACTCCCAGGAGGCCTTCCTCAAGGAACAGCTGCCCAAGAGATGCAGTGCCAGTTCATCCTGAAGCTCACCCACATGATGACAGCCCAGCACCAGAGAATGCAGGTCAGAAGAGTGTTAAACACACCTGCTGTGAACTGGGCCTCTGAGTGGGCTCCTGGCACTCCCCTGCACAACTTGCCCACACAGCCTTCCCCTATGCTGAGTCATAAATCTGTGAGAATTACATCTGACCAAACCTATTTTGGATATGTTTGGATATTTGAATTTAAAAACAAAGCAAAACAAAACACAAATTCCCCTCCCAAAATGCATCTTTGGGCTGTTGGCCAACGTGAATTGCTGTGGAGAGCTAAAGGATAAACTAATGTCTACAGTCCAAGTGCACCAAGTCTGTGAACCTGAAAACTATCCTAGGAAGAATAGGTTCATCAAGATGTGTGATACGGAGGTTGACATGATGAAAAGTAGTGCTATCCAAAGAATATTATATCAGCTTCCCAAAAACAATGTTAAATCCTTAGATATTCGTCTGGAGGATTTCACAAGATTGAACAACATTCTTCATCCAATCAGATGACTGTGACTAAACTTAGCAGTATGTACCTCCCATCATTCTTTGACATCCTACATCCTCCAACTCAGAACTAGAAAATAAATTAACAAAATACGGTTTTGCTGCTTGTATAATTTTTGAGCAAAAGTCACTGAACATTATTTATAAAAGAAATAACTTCATTTGTGGGGAAGGCTTCAGTTAAACGTGATCCTAGAAAAAAATGCCTCACATATGTCTTGCTTCCAAAAGGATCAGTCCCATATGGTATTCTAGAAAGTGAAGCAAACACTGGTTTTGATGACTAGGTTTTGATTACTAGGTTTTGATGACTGGTTTTGATTGGCTAGGTAAAGAAACCAGGCCAAGGTGAAAGAAGCATGTTCTCTGCCTTAACTCTCATGGACTATAATACCAATCAGACTATGTGGAAGGCCTTTAAACCCTGAGCAATACTGAATCCAATCATCCTAAAGATGCAGACATTCGAATGAGACAGCCTCCTGAGTCCAGGCCAGCAAATGTGTCTCTAACATTAAGAGAAGTGTCAATGGAGGACCATCTCAGGGCTTCATCTGGCTGGTGCATAATCAGCTACTGGTACCAGGCTACAGCAGCAGCAGCAGCAGCAGCAAAAGAGTTCCAACAACATTAATGCTGCTTGGAGCCCAGCATTAGCTGTATAGATACAGTTTCTGACCTCTGGGCTTTTTTTTTTTTTACCACAATAGGCTATAAAAGCAATATAGTGCCCTCCCAAAACATGGAGGCAATCTTAAATAGAGACAGCACTTATGCCAGCAAGAAGAATGTCACAAATGAAGCAGTGAGGAGAAAGGTTTCTCTACAGATAAAAACATCAAATGACAACTTTCATTATGTCCAA
This sequence comes from Grammomys surdaster, assembly GCF_004785775.1. NCBI lineage: Eukaryota > Metazoa > Chordata > Mammalia > Rodentia > Muridae > Grammomys > Grammomys surdaster. The sequence goes on along the minus strand of NW_021614014.1, from coordinate 2,142 downwards.
GCCAGTGGTCACTTAAACAGTGTCTTACCAGTCATTTGACCTGCCAGAATTATTCCATGCACCAAATCCTGGTGTAGCTACTCTCTCAATGCAGAAAGAAAAGATGCCCTCCACTGTTCAAGTACCTGTGGGTACTGTTCATGTCCAGATGATTAGAAGTGCACCCAAAAGCTCTTATTTCAAGATTTGTTCAGAGAAATAACAAAATCTAGCTATAAATCTGCTGTTTTGTTTGTTTACATTGTGTTTGTCTTTTGGTTTGGTTTGGTTTCTGCAAGTAGCAGAAGATTGTCTCAAACAGAGAAGAAAAAGCTGAGCACAATCAATCACATGAATTGAGGTGGGCAAGAGCACTGCCCCAAACCGAAACACTCGCAGGCTGCTCCCCTCAGCACTGCCCCTAGGCCAGAGGGCAAACCTGCCTCCTCCAGCTTATCTTTCCCAGACACATGTCTGTCTGAGTTACCTGCCAGCACCTATGAAAGCACTTTCTCTCAGATTTCTGAGCATTGGACAATTGAAACTTTCTCTCCAATAGATGGTACTTTTCAGACTAAAAACAAAAGAGTATACCATTGACTTCAACAAACCTAATCTTCTTTCTGGACTACCTGATTACTCACCAAAGCAAGTCAACAGTCAACTGTATTACAGGTTTTGAAGAAAGGAAATTGTACCTTGACATTGACCAATGCATTCTGTGATTCTTCCAACAAACATGCAGCTTGGTCAATTTGAAAAACTGGAACCTCAGAAAGAAAGCAAAATGGAGGCTGGGATAATGCTCAGTTGGTAGAGTGTTTGTTGAGCATGCACAAACCCATAAACCAGGCATGCTGGTGCACACATGCAATTCTGTCCCTCAGGAGGCAGTGGTCACAGGATGACAAGTTCTTCGACAGCCTGGACAAAAACATAAAAGAGACAGGAGAAAGAACAAAGTAGTCAGACTAGAAAACAGAATATGTCCTCTAAAAAGGATCTTCACCTTCCAGTGCTTCCAGACTTCCAACCCTGGCAAGAAAGAAAGATGCAGACATATCACTAAGGGCAGCCAAAGACCTGAAGCTGTGTAGACTATCCAAGGTACAGTTTTTATCCTATCAGGACTCAGAGAAACTATCCAGCTCTGTATTCAGCTAAATAGAAAGAAGAGCCAAGTCTTTCATGAAACTCCACAAGGGAGAAGAAATCAGAGGGTAGTATCCTCATAATGTCCCACCTTGAAGAAGATCCTCACCGGGCTAGGTGACTGGATTTTCTGGCCAGTCTACATGCAGGGCTTACAATGGCGAGGGATCATGTGAACAGGCATTTACCCAAAGACATTTAAGCAGAATATAAATCTGTGGTTCACAAGAAAACAGAACTTGGCTAATAATAACACAAAGAAAATAATTACTATGATCCCTTTCATAAGATAGCTGGGATAGGCTTGTTTTATTTTTGGATTCTTCTGGGGGCAGTTGTTTTCTGTTTCTTGATACACTCTCACTTGTAGCCCAACCTGGCCTCAGAATCTCAGCAGTCCTCCTGCCTCAGATTCCCAAGTGCAGGTATGAGACATTGTACCCAGCTTTATCACACAGTTTTTAAAGCATTTCTTTGGTTGACTTGTTTTCCAGTAGTGCTGAATTGATTTGCAAAGGCACCAGGAAACAACTGTAGGAGAAAGAAGTAAATGTTTGCAAGAGTCTTCCCAAAGGTATCTGTGCTAAGAACAAACTCCAGAAATACCTTTTCCTACTTTGAACATGGCCTCTACACAGCATCCGCTTTTGTAGTGGAGAGAAAAGGGCAGCTGTATGGATATTGGAGAGACAACGATTGATGGGCGATGTGCTCCCTGAGGTCTGGGAGGCATGGCTATGGGTGTGTCTCAGCAATGGCTGTGTGTGAGTAGCAATATTCATACATGGGAAGGGACTTTTGGCACTAAAGTCAGAGAAGAATGTTGTTCAAAGGGACCCCAAAATAAAGGCTTATCTAGTGATATGGAAGCCAGGTGAAGGTTTAATGCTAAGTTCAAGCCAGTGACCATGTGAGTGGTATCTCATTTCTCGAAGTGGAATCTCCATATCCTCAAGAACGGATCCAGAAATGGATCTTTGCTGGTGCTACATCTGGATACCTCTAGCTATA
>NW_021614013.1:0-2363 GCF_004785775.1 Grammomys surdaster | reverse complement strand
ATCATAGAAGCCAAAAAACTGCTGATCCCTTTTAAGAGCAGCTTATGCAGACAATCAACTCCTGGAAAGCCTTCTCTAGCTCAGCTTAACTCCTAACTACATGTGTAAGGTAAGTGGTAACTTAACCAACCCCTTGGGAACTCATACTCCATCCCCAACTTAGCATCATCCCAACAATTTGCAAGGAGAGGAGGAAAAAGTTCAGCAGGGCTTCCTTCACATGGGCTTTGCCTCAAACTGCCAGGATGTCAGGCTTTTCCTCCATCTCCAGTCTTCAGAACCACTTTTTGAGTGTCATGCCAGGCTCTTGTCATTCTACCAACACATCCTGTGTAATCATCATGTGTTACTTTATTGTGGGAGGGGGGATAGTCAGCCAGGGCTACACAGTGAGACCCTACCTCAAGAAACAAAAGCAAAGGAGGGAAAAAGAAAAACAGTTGTCCTCTGTCCACACCTCCACGTGAATGTGGGTGTTTTCTCTCTCCCTTTCTCCCTTTCTCCCTCTATTCCCTCCCTCTTCAAATTTAAGAAGTAATTTAAAAAAGGAATTGATCACCTCTCTTAGGCAGACAGTCCTAGGGAAAATAGTACCATGTGGCCAGGGGGAGCAAGGGTAAAATAATGGTGAGTTCACACAGAGCTCAGAATGTGATCATGTGCACAGTCTCCTTACAGACTGCAAATAGATTGAAACTTCTGATGGTGTCTGTTGCATCGTCATAAGTATTGGTGATGACTGGCTGGGGGTGGGAAGAGATCAATGTTGGACTGGATATCAGGCATGTAGCTCAATTTGTTGAATGCTTGCCTAATTGGACAATTTAGCAGCTTGGGAAGCTCTTCCCATTTGAAGCAAGGTCATGAGCAGAGGGTGCCAAGGTGACTCTTGAGTTACTTTACTGTGTTCACAGCCATCCTTCTTTAGATTCTGAGTTGCTTTGGAGAAGCTAAGTCTCTCATCTGGCTGCTTATGAAACCCAGGAGAGAATCCTATAGCCACAGAGGTGACTGTGAGTGTTAGCTTCCATCGTCCCAAAGCTCCTGGGGAGAGTCTTGCTCAGGTCTTCTGGCCACATAGGTGTGTGGTAGGTTGGGAGGGCAGGCAGGGGAAATTCCCCGAGCAGGGAGATGTTGGGAGCTCCCAGAATCCAACACTGGAAATGGCATCATTGTTCTTGGAGTATTTTGATTTATTTTATTTAAATTTGCCCCCTGTTTTAAAACATATGTAGTTTTGGTGCTTGGGGAGTAGCTCAGATGTATAGTGCTTGCCTGGAATGAGGACTTTGGTTTGATCATTAGCCCCAAACAAATGAAAGTATTAAACACTCCACAAAACACACACACAGACACGCAGATACAGACACACACACACAAACACATACACACACAGACACACACACACACAGGCCTAGCCTAAAACTCACCTTAGCTTCCAAGCAGGCAGAGGAGTATACAGACAAAACCACACCCACACAGGCTAAAGCCTGAGATTCATATAGGCTTCCAGGCAGGCAGAGGAGCTCTGGATGGTGTGGGACCTGTGTATGGTGTCCGATGAGGCTCTTGACTTGGAGTTCTTTCAGCTGAACTGTGCCTTGCTTGGCCCTGGTTATCAGAACTAGGCATATAACATGGTAGCACATTCTTCTTTGAGTATCTGCAGATCCAATCCTGAACTGTGGCCCTTCCAGGAAGATAGCCCCAGCTGGGAAAAACAGTGGGTGCATAGCCTCCTTTCTCAGCCTCCAGGAAGGAACTTCAGAACTTCAATGCATATTGCTGGAATGCTGGGGTATCCAGCTAAAGCACTGTGTCAGCCAGGCTTGCTTTCTTTCTCTCATCCTCCCATATCTTTTTTACAGAATTCTGGCTTTAAAATAAGGCTTTGTCTCCACTTGAGATGGCACTAATCCCAGCACTCAGGAGGCAGAGAAAAGCAGATTTCTGTGAGTTCAAGGTCATCCTGATCTACAGAGTGAGTCCAGAACAGCCAGAGCTTCACAAAGGATACCTGTCTTGAAACCTACAATGTATGTGTGTGTGTGTGTGTGTGTGTTTGTGTGTGTGTCTGTGTGTATAATTTCCATCCCCAGGAGCATACATTTAAAGGAAGTTTTTAAAACAGGAAGTTAAGGGATGAGAGAGATAGCTCCGTGGTAAGTTCATTAGCACATGCCTGACAATTGAGTTCTATTCCCAGAACCCACATGAAGACAGAAAAGACTGACCTCAGAGTCCTTTAGACTGTACAACATGTAATCCAAATGAAAGACCCATTGCTCTGGGGACTTCTGTGTCATTGTATAGACCCCTTTGAGTGCCTGACAGTGAGATGTTGGGTACCAGGCTGCTCTTGT
>NW_021614012.1:0-2349 GCF_004785775.1 Grammomys surdaster | reverse complement strand
TTATTATTGTCTATTTGTTTGATCAGTCTCTCTGGCAGCCATCGTGCAGCATCTGCCGTTTGGGAATATATGCAGACAGAACCTCTTCCCCAGATAAGCACTGGATCTGGCCCATTCCAGGTTCCAGTTAATGGGTCTTTCCAGAGGACTGTTGCAAAATTCTTTTTGGTATTAGGATGCCAGAATCTATCTGCAGCAGATTTTCCTTCAGAATCCAATGATTTATGATTAGTAGGAATCAATGGAAGTAACAATAGTTGAGCTATCCTCCTTCCTGTAGGAATAGTGACTATATTCTGTATTGCCTTGGCCATTACCTTAATCTCACCTTGATAATCATTGTCTACAACTCCAGGAAAAATTTGTAGTCCTTGTATAGTAGCACTGCTTCTTCCCACTATCAGGCCAAACACATTTGGATAGAGTGGTCCAAACACTCCAGTGGGTAAGGCCTGAGGTCCCATTTCTGGGGTTAATACTGTGTGGGTGGCAGAACTGAGGTCCAGTCCTGCACTTCCTGGTGTTGCTCGACTAAGTTCTGAAAGGGGTTGTTGTTTGTCGGTATGAAACTGACTGCCCCGTAAGCCTGTTTTGGCTTGTATTGGTTCGGGGCCTGGGGCTGGCCCCTGTTCCCGTTTCCCTGATTATAGGAAAGGGTGTTTCCTTGTGCATCTGTCTTGGACCTACATTCACTAGCCCAATGCCTTCCACGTTTGCAACGTGGGCATAGCCCAGGCTGTTTTCTGGGCTGTCTCTGGGTTAACTCATTTTCTGCTTTGCAATATTTTGAAAAGTGTCCAGGCTTGCCACATTTAAAACAGGCCTTTTTGTCTCTACTTGCCAAAAAGTCTCTTACTGATTGTCCTTGTATGGCGGCTGCCATAGCTAAGCCCTGTTGGTAGGAGGGCCCTATATCAGAACAGAGTCTGATATACCCAGTAAGGTCTGTCTTTTTCCTATAGGGTCTAATGGCTGCTTGGCAGGCAGAATTGGCATTTTCATATGCAAGTTGTTTCACATAATCTATACCTGCCTCTACATTACCAAAAATCCTCCCTGCTGTTGTCATTAATCGATGAACAAAATCAGAAAATCGTTCATCAGGTCCTTGTCTGACTGAGGTCAAAGATGCACCAGGGTCTCCCTTTACCGGGAGTTTGCGCCAAGCCTTCATGGCTGCATTTTGAATTTGAGCGAATAAGCCTGGGTCATATTGCATCTGGTTATCACTAGAAGCAAATTGTCCTTCTCCTACTAAGGCATCAAAGGACCAACCATTACCTGCCTGAATGTTTCTCCTAGCTGTCTCTTTACAATTCTCATGATACTCTGATTTCCAAATAAGATGGTCACCACCACTAAGAACTGCTCTCACTAGAGTATCCCAATCACCAGGAGTCAGCCACTCCTCTGCAACAGATTCTAAGATTGCAAGAGTAAAGGGAGCAGTGGCACCATATTGTGACACTGAATTTTTTAATTCTTTAATAATTTGAAAGTTAAACCCTGTGTGATGTCTCCACGCAACTCCTTGAGCATCTCTAGTCTCTGATACAGGGAAAACCTTAACCTCTCTCTCCTCTGGCTGATCTCTGGCTGAACTAAAACCAGAGGACAGGGGCTGCCTTTGGACTCCAGGTTGAGGAACTCGAGGACCTGAGGAATTTTCCTTGCCCTCTCGAGACCTCTTCCCTGTCTTTAGTTTTTGTATCTGATTAATTAAGTCTTGATACTCTTCCTCTAACTCTATTTGTTGTTTAAGGAGAGAAATTTGTTGTTTAAGAAAAGAAATTTTGTCCTGCAACTCCTTTCTGTGATCTTCAACCACCATCTCCATAGCAGGAGCATCTGGAGGTGGAGGAGCACAGGGAGGGGGCCTTCGGGAAGAAGGCCATTCAGGATCAAAATATTTGGCTGCCTCTTCCTCTAGGTCAGCACAATCTGGCTCTGACAAATTGATTACTTCAACCTTTGGTTCTATTTTGGATTCTATGTGTTTCTTTTTCTTTTGGACATGAAAGGCAACATTTAAACAGCGAAACAAAAGCAGACAATTGATACACGTAAACAGCAAGCAACAGAACAAAACCAGAGAGTTGAGTTCAGGCTGACTTATTTCTTTCCCCATTATTACTATGACTTACTGGTCTCCACACGGCAGTTTCCTGCGGCAATCACCTCTGTTTCACCTCTGAATTTTCAGTCGATCCTCCTTCCAGTAACGTCCCTCACTGGGTCTCTGGTTCTTGCTGCCGCACGTCTGGGCGCCACTTTGTAACTGCCGTTTCTTTTGTAACGGCCGTCAGGTTCTGTTACTTTGTAAAGGCCGGCCGGTTCTGCTGCTCCGGT
>NW_021614010.1:0-1339 GCF_004785775.1 Grammomys surdaster | reverse complement strand
GACATCGATATGTATGACATCGAAATCTATGACATCCCTATCTATGATATCGGTAACTATGTCATCGCTTTCTATGACATCGGTATCAATGTCATCGAAATCTATGACATCGGTATCTATGACATCGGTATCTATGACAACAGTATGTATGACATCGGTAACTATGACATCGGTATCTATGACATCGGTGTCTATGACATCGGTGTCTATGACATCGGTATCTATGACATCGGTATCTATGACATCGGTATCTATGACATCGGTATCTATCACATCGGTATCTATCACATCGGTATATATCACATCGCTTTCTATGACATCTGTATCTATGACATCGATATCTTTGACATCGGTATCTATCACATCGCTTTCTATGACATCTGTATCTATGACATCGTGATCTATGACATCGGTATCTATGACATCGGTATGTATGACATCGGTATCTATGACATCCGTATGTATGACATCGGTATCTATGACATCGGTATCTATGACATCGGTATCTATGACATCGCTTTCTATTACATCTGTATCTTTGACATCGATATCTATTACATCTGTATCAATGACATCGTTGTCTATGACATTGGAAACTATGACATCGATATCAAAACATCGGTATCTATGACATCGGTATCTATGACTTCGGTTTCTATGACATCGGTATCTATGACATCGGTGTCTATGACATCGGTATCTATGACATCTGTATCTATGACATCGATATCTTTGACATCGGTATCTATGACATCGCTTTCTATGACATCTGCATCTTTGACATCATTATCTATTACATCTGTGTCAATGACATCGTTGTCTGTGACATCGGAAACTATGACATCGGTATCTATGACATCGGTATCTATGACATCGGTATCTATCACATCGCTTTCTATGACATCTGTATCTATGACATCGATATCTTTGACATCGGTATCTATGACATCTGTGTCAGTGACATCGTTGTCTATGACATTGGAAACTATGACATCGATATCAAAGACATCGGTATCCATGACATCGGTATCTATGACATCGGTATCTATGACATCGTTATCTATGACATCTGTATCTTTGACATCGATATCTATTACATCTCTGTCAATGAAATCGTTGTCTATGACATCGGAAACTATGACATCGATATCAAAAACAACGGTATCTATGACATCGGTATCTATGACATCGATATCAAAGACATCGGTATCTATGACATTGGTATCTATGACATCCGTACCTATAACATCGTTATCTATGACATCGGTATCTATGACATCGGTATCTATCACATCGCTTTCTATGACATCTGTACCTATGACATCGATATCTTTGACAT
>NW_021614009.1:0-1406 GCF_004785775.1 Grammomys surdaster | reverse complement strand
GATTTTCATCTGAATGAGAGTGGTGACCCATCTTCAAAGTCCACCAAGGTCAAATGGAAATCTGGAAAGGATTTGGAAAAAACGCTCAAGTCAAACACAAAATAAGGCCAGTAGAAACAGGCAGCACGAAGAGCCATAGAGCTTCTTTACCTGGTTTTTTGATCATGTTGGCGCAGGTCCTGATGAATTAGGAAAGGTAATTAAAGATGCTATTTGGCCAAATCTCTTGCAATACTATTTGGTTCCCAATATGATGATGATGAATAAAGAGAGAGGGAGAGAAAAGAATGATAGAAAGAAAGAAAGAATAAAAGTAAGAAAGAAAGAAAAGAGAGAGAAAGGAAAGAAGAAGAAGAGAAAGAGGAGAAGGAAGAGGAAGAGGAAGAGGAAGAGGAAGAGGAAGAGGAAGAAGAAGAAGAAGAAGAAGAAGAAGAACAACAACAACAACAACAAGAACAAGAAGAACAAGAAGAAGAGGAAGAAGAGGAAGAAGAAGGAGGATAAGAAGAAGAAGAAGAAGAAATAGAGGAGGAGGGGAAAGGGTAAGAATGACAAGAAGCAGAGGAAGAAAAAAGGAAACAAAAGAAGGAAGAGTAGGATGAGGATGAGGAACAAGAAGAGCAGGAGGAGGTGGAGGAGGAAGAGGAGGAGGTAGAAGAAGATGAGGAGGAGGAGGAGGAGGAGGAGGAGGAGGAGGAGGAGGAGGAGGAGGCGAAGGAGAAGGAGAAGGAGAAGGAGAAGAAGGTAAAGCAATAGCAATATAGAGGGAATACTTGGGAAGAATATGAAAGTGGAAGAAAGAGGAAAGAATAGGAAAGATGTTAAAAGGGAGAAGAGGATGCAAGATAGACAAATTAGTGAGGTCAAGAGGGATGAAAATTGGAGTGGAAAGCAAAGAGAAGAAGGAAGAGAAGGATGAAGAGGAGAGAGATGAGGAGAGAAGGGAAAAGTGGAGAGAGGTGGAAGGAGGAGGAAGGAAAGAAGTAAGGGGAAGCTGGAAGGGAAGGTGACAGAATAGGAAAGATAATGGAAGAGGAGGGGAAAGAGAAGACTTGAAAGAGGTGAGAGGGACAGAGAAAGAAGAGGAGGGGAAAGGACAGAAGATAAAAGAGGTTGAAAGGAGTCGGGGAGAAGAGAGAGGGCAGAGTAGGAAGGAGGAAGATGGAGGAAGGAAGAATATGGAGGAGGGAAGAGGAATATGAAAGGAAGATAAGGAGATAGGAAAGGTGAGGAAAAAGGAAGACGGTTAATGAAGGTGACTAGAAGAAGATGAAAAAGGAGTACTGAAGAAGAGTTGAGAGAAAGGACAGAGGAAGGTGGAGGAGCAAAAAATCAGGAGGAAGAAAGAGGATGGAAAGGAGAAGAGGATGGAGGATATGAGATAGAAGGAGGGAAGTGAGGAAGCA
>NW_021614008.1:0-4759 GCF_004785775.1 Grammomys surdaster | reverse complement strand
CAGATTTGAGAAACTTTTTTTTAAAAAAATTATTACTTTTTTTTTTTACAGTCCAGTCATACCCCTCTCCTGGACAGACCTCTCAGATTTTCTCATTCTACTCCTCCTTCCCTATCTCCAGGATGATATTCCCCCTGCCAGACCAACCCACTCCCTAGGGGCTACAAGTCTCTCTGGGATTTGGCACATCTTCTTTTTCTGGACCAGATCAGGCAGCCCATTGCAGTATACGATTTAGGGACCTCATATCAGCTATTGTATGCTGCCTGGTTGGTGGACCAGTGTCTGAGTGATCCAGGAGAGTGGGTGTCCAGGTTAGTTGAGACTGCTGATGTTCCTCTAGGGTTTCCCTTCTCCTCAAATTCTTCCAGCCTTTCTATAATTCAACCACAGGGTTCTGTGGCTTCAATCCATTGCTTGGGTGTAAGTATCTGTGTCTGTCTCAGTCTTGCTAGGTTCCTGTCTGTAATCACATAATAGCATCAATAACACTGTCAGGCCTTGGCCTCCCCTTGAAATGGATCACAAGTTGGGGAGTCACTGGACCTCCTTTCTCTCAGTCTCTTCTCCTTTTTTGTCCCTGCAGTTCTTTTAGACAGAAGTAATTCTGGGTCAGAGTTTTTGACTGTAGGATGCAAACCTTATCCCTTCACTTGATGCCCAGACTTTCTACTAGAGGCTGACTCTACAAGTTCCCTCTCCCCACTGTAGGGGCATTTCATCTAAGGTCCCCTCACTGTGAGTCCTGAAAGTCTCTCATCTTCTGGGTCTCTGGTATATTCTAGAGGGTCCCTCTGACTTGACTTTTCATGCCCCCAGGGAATACATATTTCCATTCATTCTGTTGGCGCTGAGGGTTTCTCTCCTGTCTACCCCCTACCAATTCAATATCTGATCGATCATGTTCCCCTTTTCCCCTCCTCACCTCTTCCACCCAGGTTTCTCTCTTCCTCTACCTCCTGGGATCCCTTTCTTCTCCCTCCCATGTGGGATTGAACCATTCTCATTTTCCCTTCATCTTGTTAATCTTCATGACTTCCGTGGATTGTATCCTAGGTATTCTGTACTTTTTTGGCTAATATCCACTTATTAGTGATGCATGTCCTTTTGGATCTGAGTTATCTTACTCAGGTTCATAATTTGTATTTCTGTCCAAAGAATAGATACAGAAAATGTGGTATTACACAATGTATTACACAATAGAATACTATTCAGCTATTATGAACAAGAACATCATGAGTTTTAAGAATCTTTATATATTTTTAGCAATTTGTAAGACATGTTAAATAAAAATTAGTAAATGATACTTTAAGCCCTCCCTCAATATACATCAAATAATTTTTAATTTGCATGTGCAGTTTTATATTTTAATAAGTTTCAGAAACAGAAAATGTGAGTGGGATCATCTCGTCTTATTTTCTGGACAATTTTATTGATATATGACTTCTTTTATTCCTGTGCAAATTTTAGAATAATTTTAAGCATTAAGACAAATGAATAACATATATGGGTCCTTAATACTTATGTACAAAAATTCTAAATTGGTTTTGAATATTGAATTTATAATACTATTAAAACTATTTTCCTAGGAATTTAGGACTTTCAACATCTTAGATCTTACTAATCATATGAAAATAAATTACTGTTTAGTTGAACATAGTTAAAGCTATTCCCTATTTACTCCTAAACATTTTCCTTTCCATGTTATGATACTTATTCAGGGCATGTCCATGTTACACTTGATAATCTCACACTCAGGCACTGAGGCCTTTCTTCTCTCCCAAGTTCTGAGAAGCTTTTTCTGAAGACAGAGTCACCACACCTAGCTGGTGGTATAGTAAACCATGATAATATTTTAATTTCCTTTTTAATTATTAATTTTGTGGGTCACTTTCTCTTTTGTTTCCAATTACTAATTTCTTAAATGTAAAATATAGCTAAAACTTTAATGTTTTCTTGTATTTGCATATTTCCTAGCCATATATTTAAATCTGTAATTTTGTGTGTGTCTTACTATTTCTATTGAAATGAATGATGTTCTTTCCAACTAGATACAAATAATGAAGTTTGCCTTAGAAACACCCACTGTACATTTTTTACACTGAATCCCCAGAGAACATTGTCCAGTAAATGTTGTATGAATTGGTAACTACTTGCATCATTTTCTTTCTAATTTTTGGAAAATTACTCTTTTTAGATTACTAGGTATTTTCATCCATTTGGATTTCTTAATTTTCAGTACTGTAAGTTTTAATTCAAATTTATTAAATTATAGTACTGATTCCTGGGGAAGCATCCATTGTCTCACATCTCTGGATGGACCCAGTGATGACCTCCATCGATTTCTATTCTCTCTCCCAGTATTCTACCACATCCCCTCCTGATCACCATTCCCCTCCTCACTCCTTTTCCCACCTAGATACCTCCCTCTGTCCTTCTACAGTGTCTGTTTCATTTCCCCTTCTGTGTGAGATTCATGCTTCCAGTTTTGGGCCCTTTTTATTACTTAGTTGCTTTGGATTCTCTCTTTTTCTAGGACACACAAATAACTTGCTATCACTTGTTTTATTCAAGTCTGACAAAAGGAGAAGTGGCTTTGTGGATAGGCTAGAGTATATGGGCCAGAGATTCCAAAGGTCAGAGGGCTATAACTATGTAGCTGTAGGAAAGTTACCATCCTTTCCAGGGAATGAGTGTCTGACTTAATTTTTTGGTGAGTTGGAGAAAGATGTAGATGAAGATATGAATGTCGAGTTTGAGAATGGTAATGATTTTATACATGCTATGGGAAAAGAGACATGTAACTGAAGAAAAGTTGCATAAATTAGTCCATATGAGAGAGGAACAATTTACCTGGTGGTTTTTCTTTGTTAGAGAGTAGGAAGAGGAATGGGCAATGTAGTTGTAAGTTATAGCTCTAAGGTGAGGATGCCTGAAGAGTGGCTATGTGTTAGGGAAATCACAGGATAACAGTGTACTCTGTGGTGTTCATTGACAGATATGCTTGATTGATATTTAGTTGGTTTTTCCCTCAGAATGCTGCATCAATAACCGAAGTATCAGTAAAGAGCTGCAGAAGCAACATGGGTACTGCTGTGGGTACTGAGAAATTTGTTCAATGGTGAGTTTTAGCCCTGAACGATATTTCTAATGTAAAGTAATAACCATAGGAAAATCATGCAGGAATGGAGCTCCAATATAACAGGTATATATTAGAAAAAGAGTAATTAGGAAGTTATTATTATTCATATCATGAAGATTGAAAGTGTAAGAGATGTCAGATTAGACCAGCTATACAGAACAGTATCTAGTACTCAAAAATAGGATCTCATTGAAGTCATGTACAATTAGTTCATGTGTTTGAGGCAATGATCATTAGTCATAATTCAACACTGAAATTTCTAGAGTTACACAAATCTTCAATATGGCATAGCTTTATTAATTTTGGTAGTTTCATGCATATACATGTATATAATTAATGAACAACTACTAAAGCCACCATCAGCTTAACATTTCTCAAACATAGTCTGTGTGTATGCATTTAGGGCTAAAGTCTTTTATCTACCTTATTCTATCTAAGGACTCAACCATGGAGAAAAATATTGCCAGTAGTTAGTCTTTTATTCTTTCTTTCTCTCTTTCTATCTTTCTTTCTTTCTTTCTTTCTTTCTTTCTTTCTTTCTTTCTTTCTTTCTTTCTTTCTTTCTTCCTTTCATTTTTACAATCCAGTCCTTTTTTCCTCCTCATGGTTTGCATTCTGGTTTACTCATCCCATTCTACCAGTAGTTCTTAAGCTAGCAGCAGAACCTTTTGAGTTGACACAGTCCACTCTGGCATTTCAACATAGTATCATGTATATTTACTTTTAATGTATTCTTATCTGGGGAGTTTATGGTTAGAGCTCTGTCATATATCAGTCGCACATTTTTACAGCCGACATACTGTAGCTATGGGTTGCACTCTTTGGCATGACTTCTTCCCTTAACCATGATAGAATTCTACTTTGCTGACTTAAATATTGTGAACAATTTACATGAGGATTTGAGCTGAGAAGTCTCTAATGCCCTAATAAGGCCTAATATTTAAGTAGTAAAGTTACTTGAGGAAAGTTGGTAAAATGGTGTATTTACATAAAGTTTGTAGTACTGTTGTCTGCAGCATTCACCTTAACCTAACAGGATGGTAAGGAGAACAAGTATAATGCTGAATTTTATAGAAGACTCTTTACCACTTTAATGTAAGAAATTCTAGATTCAACCTATGAGTAAGTACATTACATGTGACTATTTTCAAGAACTTTGGCTCATCTGTCATGTGGAATGTAAATGTAGAGTTCTCTATGATCTCCTTGTCCCATTGCATCTTAGTGATTCACATAGTTGGAAAACCACAGACACTTTGTCATTTCTTAGTATTTAAGAAGACTACAATTGAAACTCAAGGAGGATCTCAGAGGAAATTCCAGAGCTATGGTAGAGAAGAGTGGAGGTTTGTATAGATTGGAAAATTTATGCTTTTGAAATTATATACTAAAGTCTATTTTTCTTTTAATGTTAAATGTGCCTGAAGTGAGCACTGAATCAGGTAGCTACACACTTACTTTAATTTTGAGCACCTGCATTCATTTATAGACTAAAGAAATAAAAATCTATGGATAGTGTTATAGTTGTGCAATTCTAGAATATGGTGCCCAGTTGCAGATCTCTGAATACTACTGGTCAGCAAAACTAGATTATTTGGTGAATTTTAGTAAGAGACG
>NW_021614006.1:0-1447 GCF_004785775.1 Grammomys surdaster | reverse complement strand
GTGCACCTCCGGGTGAGAATCACTGGTGGAAGGGGGGATGGAGAAGGAAGAAAGGGAAGATGCAGTGTCTTGGAAAAGAGCTGTCGGCTCAGCAGCAAGTCAGAGTGAATGGGCACCTTTTTTTCAAGACAGGTGGGCAGAAATGAGGGCAGAAGACAAAAAGCATGTGGGAACAGGAACACTAAAAGGCAGTTGATACTCTCTATGAGGTTTTCAGGAATAGTGTCAAACAAACAGCATGAAAAGAAGGAAAGTATTTACAGGGAGCCATGAGTATGGAATTCTAGAAGGAACTCACATGGACTGCCAGGTATACTATAAAAGCAGCTGGCTGCAAAGATAGGAGCATGGTTGGTGAAGGTGAAGGTGAGCATGAGGACAGGGGAAGCCGAGTGTGGACCCAGGTCTACAGACTGAGCCAGAGCGTTGCAGGGAAGAGCAGAGAGGGCTTTCAGTATGGTAGGTGTGCCTATGCTTTCCTGGAGTGAAGAGTACAGATGGAGATGGGAGAGGAGGTTGTGAGTTTGATGTGGAAGTTCAGAGGAGAGCGTGCGGGGAAGGCACAGGACCAAGGAAAGTACACTGAGGATCAAGAACGATGCCAATTAGGTTGGTGATGGAAATGAGTACCTTTAACCCCAGCACTCAGGAGGCAGAAGCAGATGGATCTCTTGAGTTTGAGGCCAGCCAGGTCTACAGAGTTCTAGGACAGCCAGAGTTAGTCAGATAAATCATGTCTAAAAAAAACAAAACCAAAACCAACCAAACCAACCAACCCCCCCCCCAAAAAAAAACCTCAAAACAAAAAACAAACCAAAAACCCCAAAAATTGAGAACAAGAAAACTAGGAACGCTGGTCCTAAAATACTATGTAGAGTAAGAGCAGTCAGTGGGCAAAATGAAAGATGGCAAGAGTCTACAGAAGAGCAAGGTTGTAGGGGTTGTGAACATGTGGGAAAAACTTGTGACAATGTGTCAAAGGGCAAGGCAAGAGGGTGAAAGGGCAGTATGATGGCCATGACCAGGAAGGGTTACATCGACTTTGGTAGAACTAGGACTTTAGGATGCTTAGGGTGAAATAAGGCAGTAGCTGCTCTAAATAACACCAGTTGGCCCAGGACAACAAGGATCTTGAGAACCAAAGGTATAGTTTCTGCAAGGGGTACCACAATTTCTTAATTGAGGAGGAAGAAAGTGAAAGGGGTAATAGCAGTCACGCCAAAGACCAAGACTAAGAGAAGACCTGGGTGATGCCGGGTACCTGGATATGATAGCTAGGAACAGAGGGTTAAAAAGAATACCTTTCACATGAAGACTGGGTGAGGACATGTTCTGTGTAAAAGATTAAACTGGGAAAGGAAGGAGTTGTCTCAAAAGAGGGATCAAGACTAGGAAGTACCAAGATGCCTGAGTGAGGAGCTCTAATGGTCACCACCAGAGAGCTGGG
>NW_021614005.1:0-3397 GCF_004785775.1 Grammomys surdaster | reverse complement strand
GGGTGTGTGACTGTTGTCCATGGGGAAGCAGGGAAAGAGGAGAATGGTGAGAGATTCAGGAGAGGAAAAGTAATTGTTAGATTCTGAAGTGCCCAGGAAGAAAGCTATCAGTAGATCATTAGGTTAGGGTAAGGGTAGGCATTGCTATGTCAGGATGGGGTGTACTATATGGAACAGAAAGAAAATACACAGTGACAGGAACAGAGAGCAGATGTTCCCTGAAACCTTCATCAGGGTGAGAATCAAGGGCATGAAAGGAAACAAACAGGTTGCAGGGAGCCATGGATATGGAGTTCTAGAAGGAACTCATAAGCCTGGGCCACAGGGACTGCTGGGTAGAGTGTGTAGACTTAGTACCACCAGTTAGACACAGAAGACCTTTGCTCTGAAAAGGTGGTAAAGCAGTGGGTGTGGAGGACAAGTCAAGGTGGGGGTACAGGTTTAGAGGTCTGCAGAATACACCAGAGCACCACAGAGGGCATCTGAAAGAGTTTCAGTCATTGAAGGTGTGACTTAAGGCAGAAGAAAGTACAGCAAGAGTAAGGATCATTTGGGCCCAGGAGAAGGGGAGGTAAGGAGTTTGGAAAAACATGAGCGCATGGGAGAAGAGCGGACCACTGTGCCAAAATGAGAACAAGGAACGAAAGGGGCAAACAGCTAAGAGAGCAGAGAGTACAGCCAGCTCAGGGAAAGGTAACACACTACACCAAAGAAGAGGGGGAGACAGGAGAGAGATAGGTGAGCCTCTGCTGGCAGGAAAAAGAGTATGGGTAGGCTGGCCAGGACAGGAAGCAGAGATAGGGGGAGGCACTGAGAAAACTCCAGGACTACCATGATAATGAGAGACATGTTGAGATGGTAACTGTTTGAGGGGAAGCCCCAAAGGGAGGAAACAACTGTGTCTAATGCAGTAATAAAACTAAAAAGCTAGGATGGTTATGGGTGAAATCAGAGAGGAAGTGGACTCAAGAGAGCACACTAAAGATGAAGAGGTTGATGATACAGCATCAGTGAGAACTTTAGGAAGGGATCAGACAAGAAGGAAAAAATGCCAGACTCTAGAGACACTGGGAGGTGGGAGAGAAGGTATATATGCTAAAGTACAAGTATAATCTTTCAGGCAAAATACAAGAGAGAAAATACAAAGGATGGTGAGACAAGGGTTAATTTATATCCAACTAGGAAGAAAACTATTAGAATTTGGCTTCTATAAAAAGGCAGCAGGCAGAGTATTTGTTAGGTAGAAGAGCTGATAGGTAAGATCCTTGGAAGACACATAAGGGGCAGTAAGTTAAGAATTTGTAGAGGGTCAGTCTTGAACATAAGCTGGTTAGGAAAAGACAGATGGAATCCCAAGTTTCTATATGGAGGTATTTGCAGGTACCAGGAGACAAGCCAGTATCAGTGTCACACTACAGGAGCACAGCAGAGAAGAAAACCCAATGCCCAGGCATTTGCAGAGTAGCATACTTAAGGGAATATGGCACAAAGGGTCACAGTGACTTCTGTTAGATCCAGAAAATGGAACTATGTTTGTGCAAACAGTAATGTTTGCAAGGATAGGATTGACAGGTAACCATTTTAGGAACGTAGAGATACACCTATGCACACCAGTCCAGAATGTGGGTAAAGGGCTTGTAAATAGTGAGAAGCATCTACTGAGGAGCGCTGAGAAGACATGCTGCAGGAGAGATCTCACTAGATCTTTTCTTCCCCTTTCCAGGGTGGCTAGAAGTCTGTACTGGCTGACACAGAAGGCAAGGTGGGGTGGGAAATTGACATTGGAACCTATTGGGCATTATGGGTTTAGTATTGGGGTAAAGAAGGATAGGCAAATGTCAGAGCAGGAAAAAAACAGGCTCTAGAAGTTTGAGCTGTGTATGAGCTTCCCTTCTCGGTCAGCTGATCCAAAGGTGAAGATCAATGGGATGAGAAGCAGCACTTAAGCAGGAAGAGGGGTCAACAATCTGAAAATGAGTGTCGAGGTTGTATGCAAGGCTGAAAGGAGAAACAGCCAAGCTGGACATCCTATCATCAATTGGGTTCTTTTAGGGGGAAATGGAAAGGAAGGGAAGAAAGGAGAAAATGTTTTGCAGGAACTTGTCTCATGGGATGGAAAGAGGCTGAACTATTAGCAGGGGAGAAATAGGCAAAGGCAGCCGAGAAAAAGAGGAGGAGAGAACTAATGGAAAAACTGGTAGTGAACATTCCTGAAGAGGAAGAGGGGATAAGGAGAAGAGGAAAACTGGCTGAGCGGTGACAGCAGTTAGAATAGTGAGTTGATCCCCATGAAGAAACAAGGAGTGAATACAAAGAAGCAGATTGGAAGACTGTGCTCTAGATATGGGGCAGGGAGCCTATGCTGGGCTTGGGAAGAGAAGAGGCCAGCAAGGACATATGTGGGAAGATTTTTGAAAAGGAAAAGAAAGAGGTCAGCTATGGAAGACAGATGGAAGTGAAGCACTAGAATGGGACAAGGAGGGGAAGAGGGAGAAAGGGAAGGAGATACAAAGAGAGACAGAGACAATGAGAGAGACAGAGATAGGGTGGGAGACAGAGACAAAGAGACAGAGAGAAGGGGAGACAGAGATACACAGAGATAGACAGAAAGAGGGAGGAGAAGGAGAAAGAGAAAGAGAGAGACTGAGAGGGAGGGAGAGAGACACAGAGAGATGGAGGAGAGAGAACAGAAAAGAGAGAACAAATGTTAGAAATGTGGACACCATTGTCAAGGGTACAGATTTAGGGCCAGGTGCTTGCGATCTAGTAGGAAAGGGTTCCTTGATTTAAGGTGGGGCTTGGGATAGGCACTCAATGAAGGCAGACTGGGCTGGACTGGAAGGCAGGGTTGGGAGTAGTAATGTTGGAGGTGGGGATAGGGTTGAGGACATAAGCCAAAAGATAATAATTTTCTAGAACTGAACTAGTAGAAGATTCTATTTTGAGTGGTAAGGATGAAAATACAAGTTGAAGTTTACTGATCCTATGATGAGAAGGAACTAGAGAAGTGTGAACTACAGTAGAAGGAGACAAAAGCAAGGGGTTATTTTTTACAGGAAAAGAGATTTGCATAAAAACTGCAGGAGGCTCTGCAAGGGCTCCTTGTGTCTCTGCACTACCTACAAAGAGGAGGGGAGGTTTAAGGAGAAGAGAGAAAGGTCCAGAGAGGACCAGAATACAATCAAAGATACTGACATAAAGGTGGGAGAGTAAAATGGGTAGAGGATATGGCCTTCAAGAGAACAATCCTCATGAAGACTGCGGCTGCAGTATATCATGTGTGTGAAGGGGTAAACAGAAAGGAGGTGGTTGGAAGAAGAGAATGTGGGTCAAATGGAAAGGGGAGACACTGAGATGCCTGAGTGAGGAGCTCTAATGGTCACCACCAGAGAGCTGG
>NW_021614004.1:0-1463 GCF_004785775.1 Grammomys surdaster | reverse complement strand
GACTTAGAAACTGTCACCGTTGATGTATAATATATTGGAAGTATTTTGTGAGAGCACCAAGAAGCTGTGTTCCAGAGATAGCCCTCCTGCATGCAGCCAGATAATTTGTAAGAATCTTCGAGGTCGTACTGAAGGAATGAAGGGATCCTGAAGAGCAGTTGAGGCCTGGTCCTGTGAGTGGCTAGGTAAGGCCATTGGGGAAATTGCTGCTTCAGTGACTCTTAAAGTCCAAGGACTGAATGGGGTTATACAATGAAGCTGAGGATTGGTACCTTGAATACTGCCTAGGACAGGCTCCTGGTAGAAGTGCTGCCTTGTAGAAGCAGAAGAACTGGGTGTATTTGAGAATCCAGTAATACGGGATGACCACAAGGAAGAGCAGCAACAGTGGAGTACTATTGGCTGTAGCTTATGGTCACACTGAAACTAGATCTGTAAGGTGAAACCCAAGTTCTTTTGTAAGAGCCCAGATGATCCTCAGTGAACCCTGTCGGATGCCTGTTGAGGAAAGCAGCTATCAGTGATTGGAACCAGCACAAGACAAAGGTGGCAGTTTCTTTTATACACACAAGTGGATTATAGCTTGCAAATCTGAAAATAGTTGGACATCAATAAAGTCAATGCAGGAATGGAAATTTTTGCAGTTGGATTTTTGGCTTCATTTGAATGAGTATCATCACTGTGAAGTTGTGAAATGTTTATATAGACCCCATGATGTTGTACATATGTGATCTGATGGTAAGCTGTTATTTGATTCTGTAATGAATTTTAGAGAGTTTAGGAGGAGCAAAGGTAATTTAGGATCTGAGCATTGTTGAGTCTGGACTGGACTATGGGTATTTTGTCATTGGATAGTTTCTAAGTTACTTTGGCTTGGTATACCCCTATAATCTCTCTTTTTTTTTTTTTGGAGTGACAAATTAGTGCCAGGGAATGGTTTTGATTGTTTCACTATGCTTAGCGTACATGAATTTAGCACTAATCAGATATGTGGCCTTACTCAGGATGGGATTGATTTGTCATAGGAAGTGTGTCACAATGGAGGATTCTTGAAAATCTCAGGTCAGGCCAGCTTGGTTAAAACCATCCTCCTGGCAGCCTGTGGACGAGAATAACCTGCCTTCCCTGGCGCCTTTAGCACTATGTCACCCTGAATGGTGTCTGAATTCCTGCCATGTATTTAATAGAAAGAATCTTTAGGTTGTTTGTCAGCCCAAATTGATGTCATCCTCCATAAGATTTGTCTTACTCATTGTGTCTCTTCTCTGTGATGAATCCTTAACTAACCTAGAAGTGGGTACAAGAGACTGGGTTATCATTATGATAGGTGTGTCCATGTTGCTGTTTTTGTTGGAAATTCGATTCTGGCTGTTTGGATGGTTTAAATGGAACTTAATATGCTGAAGTATTAGCAGCAGGGCAGAGAGTGGTGCTAAGAGTTACTTTAAATAGGGTGCATGGCA
>NW_021614003.1:0-8159 GCF_004785775.1 Grammomys surdaster | reverse complement strand
TACATCCCAGACAGACAGACAGACAGACAGACAGACAGACAGACAGACAGAAGTGTGGCACAGTGGTTCCCACACATTACTGGATCTCAGAACTAAAGATTTAAAAGGATGCAATTACAATGACTGACTTCCAGTGTCCATTTGCCACCAACTTTTTAAAGATGTTTTTAAGTGTTAATACTCTCCAGCAACAGCTACAAGCAATGAGGATGGATTTTTTTTAATGCTTTACATTTAAAAGGGCATCATTGTTTGTAGAAAGAGCACCAACATCAAAGCTATGAGACCTAGGCTTAAAATAAAACTGTAAGTGCTCACACCAAATCTTTTTGCCTCTTGTTTCTTTTCTGGTAAGAGAAATGTAGCTAGTAATAGCAATCCAAAGTGAGACTTACCCATGATAACAACTGTCCGTATCAAACATACTTCCTGGAACATGAGAAGGGTTCCATGTATTTGAGCTATAATGTATAATTGTAAAAACCAATCTGAATCTAAATGGAATAAATTTTATGGGAACAAATTTGTTTAGAAGCAGTGAGAACTCACTATAAGAAGAAAGATGTGCAGCATTGTTAGCTGTTGGCTGAAGAGTTGCTTGGCAAGTTGGTCATTTGGATGGATGGATGGATGGATGGGTGGGTGGATGGATGATTGGCAATACAGGGATGCATAAATCAATAGCCTCTAGGTATCTCCTGTGCATAGTGCGGCCTCAGAAATCCTATTCTTCCTCAGTGTTAGGAAGAATGAACTTTTTTTTTCCCCACTGAAGCTTGAAGGTAGGTTAGAAATGAAGCTGGTAGACCTATAATCCCTAAGTAAAAGCTGAAGTTTCGTCTATTCAATCCTTCATAGTTCAAGGATAAATTTTCCATCAAAGTTTATAGTACAATAATCAAAGGTGGTGAAAACTAGCTAACAGGTCCATAGAGCTCACCAGGAGCACCAAATGCCTGTGTGCTGCAGAGTGCAGCACAATGAGATTTGTTCCACATGCTCTGATGTTCCATGTTCACACTCACTGAGGAGAAATCCTTCCCTATTATCCTCCCTCTCCCTACACGCCTACCTGGGATATTGCAGCTCCCTCTCCTTCCTCTTAGCTTTCTCTGCTCTTCCTCCTTTCCTCTGCTTAAAAACACACTTGTCTTAGATTGTGTTTCTTTTGCTGTGACACAATACTATGACAATGAACAACTTCGGGAAGAAAAGATTTATTTCAGCTTACAACTCTCAGAGAACATTCCATTGCTAAGGGAAGTCAAGGCAGGACCTCAGACAGGGCAGGGACCTGAATGCAGAAGCTGATGCGAAAGCCATGGAGAAATGCAGTTTACTGGCTTTCTCATCAAGATTTTCTCAGTCGGCCTTCTTCTAGTGACCATGACCACTAGCTTAGGGCTCTCACTATCCATAGGCCCTCCCACACTATAAATAAAGAAAATGCACCAAGGCTTGCCTACAGGCCAATCTAGTGAAGCATTTTTCCAAAATGATTGTAGCTTGTGTCAAGTTGACATAAAACTAATCAGCACACATATACACAACCACCTAAAATAGAATTCCTAAGGAAACTGACCACCAAATATAATCCACAAAAGTAGATGGTATTCAAATTTGCTGTGAATCTTTTTAGATTTTTTCCTTTACTCTGTACCTAAATAATCAAACACATGTGTATATATGTGTATGTATATGGGTGATGTACATATGTATATACAGGTTATATGTGTATGATGTTGTGTGTTTATGTTTGTGTATATGTGCTTGTGAGCAAGTGCGTATGTTATACATGCATGTAGAAGCCAAAGATCAACACCAGGTGTCATCTTTTATCACTCCTCACCCTATTTTGAGACAAGGTTTCTCACTGAACTTGAAGCTATGCGTTTCAGCTAGACTGGTTGGCTAGTGAGTCCTGGGAATCTCTCTGTCTCTGTGCCCTCCAGCTCTAAGAGTGCACATGAGCACCACCATATCCTTATATTGTATGTGTGCTAAGAACCTGTACTTGGGCTTTATCTTTAAGCCATCTCTTTAGATCCATCACAAATATTTGAATATAGCTACACATGTATACATTTTATTTGGAAAATAGCTTGCCACTTAACAGTACAAAATTCACCATTTACATACCTTTTTTTAATGGTTCATGCCACATTGTATTATGTATTTATAAAGGTATACATCACAATAGATTGCATATCTTAGCTCAGTGGTTCTCAACTTGCCTTATGCTGTGACCCTTTAATATAAATTCCTCATGTTGTGGTGACCCCCAACAATAAAATTATTGTTGTGGCTACTCCATAACTATAATTTTTCTGCTGTTATGAATCATAATGTAAATATCCAATATGCAGGATATTTGATATGTGACCCCTGTGAAAGGGTCGTGTGACTCCCTAGGGTATCCTGACTCACAGTCTGAGAATCACTGCCCTAGCTGTTTACATCTGATTACTATCAAAAACTCTTCAAACTTTTAAAGATCACCCAAATAATTGAAGTCTTGACCCAGAAAAATATGTCTGTGACCATGTGCAGGTATATATGATATGTGTTGTGTGTGTGATAAGAGTGTGCTTGCATGTGTGTATGTGTGTTTGCACATACACAGGCAGCATTCTACTTGAGGTAGAAAGTGGAAGATTAAGGAGAAAGTCAAGTGGATTGAAATCAGCAATAAAACAGCCATTTTCCAATACTGAATGGACCTGAAATTTATCCTCCTGCATCTGTAGGTAAATGTCCTTATGTTCTTGAAACAATAAATCCCCATGAACTCCGCATAAAGTTTTGCAGAGGCAAGATGTGAGATGGCTTCCATCAGAATCCACTCAGCGCTTTGTTTGTGCACCTTTCAGTCTGGATCTTTTTGCATCCTGGTTCACGTGCTGGAGCCCTAGCCTGGGAAAGGTCAGAATGCAACATGTTTCTCAGCCTCTGTACCCTGGGTGGCTGCCAGACTGTTGAAAATAATCTCTTTCAAGCCCCAGATTATGCCGCCATCTACTCAGTTTCAAATCAGCAAAACCTACAGCCGTGCTGTGGCAGTTTCAACTTGTGCCTTTGCTTTTCTTATCGTCTAAATTCGCTTTTACAATTACTGAGTGGCTCAGGAAAAAAAAAAAAAAAAACTTCATTCAGAACATGCAGTTTTCCACCATAACCTCAAAGGCAAAACAAAGAGATGCAAGCCTGCACCTCACAGCCTGAACTTCTGAGGCAGGAAATGGAAATCAAACCATAAATTGGCATGGCCTCCTGCTCTGCACGGTAATAATCTTTCCATATTCCATTGTCCCTGTGTGTACCTTTCCACCACATTATCTTTGGGAAGGACAAGTGCAGTCCTACAGCAGAACCTCTTCCTGCAGAGAAAACCTTCAATGCTGCTTCAGTCAGACTCTGTGGTCCGCATGGACCCTTGGGGCAGAAGTGTGAGGATAATCACCCAATCCGCAGTCATTTCTGGTAAACAGGGTCCCGAGGCACTTCAAACGGCCAGCTACCATTGGGCCCTCTGTGCCGTGCTTGCAGACTCATTGGCAGTTCAAACTCTTCTAAATCATTAGATGTCTCCCATCCACCTTTATTTGTTCACAGAATGCCGAAAAGCTACCCTAGATTCCATAAGCCGAGGCGGATGAATGTCCCCTGTAATCCCTAAGCAACACCTTTTAATCCCTAACCCAGGATCATCACTACAGAGTGCTGTGTCTAAATTCCACTGTTTCACACAAGTCAAGCAAAGAGGGCAACTGCAAACTAGAACACTGCTCTCAGAGTTCCCTCTGATTCTTAGAGTCCAAGGGCATTTCCATTTTAATGAAGTTTATTAATTTTTTTATGCTAGGAACTACTGGTTCGTAGCTGTTTGCGGACTTGGTGTCCAGCTTTCTTTCAAGTCCTCTATTCTTGAGAGATGCACAGAAGCAATAAAGAATCTTCAGTGGATGATGCAATACTCCAGACTGACTGTCTCACCCTGAGGGCACAGAAGTCTTCCCAATTTTCCTATTGTCACTGCAAGTAGAGATTTCTGCCCCATCTCAGGGTTTGCTATTTCAACTTCCTTTTTTCTTTTTCTTTCTGAAGCTGTGGCCAAGACCTCTTCTTTTTTGCCCAATTTCTAGATAAAGAAACTGAGGCTTTCAAAGATGACCTCTTCCCTCTAGTGATGTTCTTCAGCCCACCGCAATAACAGTCCACCAGAGACATAGGGACCAGGTTATTATTTTCAGTAGGAAATGATAGCATTCATGTAACAGGATGTATGAATCTTTTTATTTCCTGTAATGAAAAGAGTGCAGAAAGGAAACTTTGATGTGTGTAACATAATTGTATGGATCCTATCAATCCATTACTCTGCATGCAGAGTGTGTTCAGATCTCCACATCCGTCACTCTGCTGAAATGGGCAGCCTTTTTCCACATTTCTACTCACCTAATGGATTTGATATAAAATCTGTTTTTCTATGGATGTGAGGCTCTAGAGGTTTTGTGGTTCATCAATACATAAAGGCTAGCTCCTGTTATAGCACCCTTCCCTGAGCGACTGCCGAGTGTGGCTAAATGCATCAGTCTTTTATAAGCCTGCTGTCACCGCTCTTCATTACAACAGAGCAGATAATAAAATGGGAACTTAATGGCATTAAAGCATGAATCCAAATATATGAGGAGAGGAAAGGAAAAGAGGAAGCAAATAGCACAATGAGAACAGAAACTGCATTCACAGAGCTGGCCAGAGGACACATACAATGCCCAGCATTGTCAACTCACTGAGGAATCTTGAATATGAAGGTGACCATAGTAGAGCCCTAAAAAGGTAAATGTCATGCATAATCTAAAACCTGACAGAGAATCTATCTTTGGGTTAAATAAGTTTTCTGTTCTGAAACCACCAAAAATAGGTGTTGTAGATCAATGACTACCATTAATTAATACTGGAATTAGTGATGGTTCAAATTCTTAAATACAGTATCTGGATGTCTAACTGTGAGAAAGAAAGTAGGCAATGAAATCTCTCTAACCTAAAATCTATAGTCTTGTAAAGGAGAGAAACACATGAAAGTCATTATAATAATATAGTAAGTTACATTGTAATAATACAAGAGATACCAGATGTCCTGGGAACACAGAGCAGAAACAGAATCACTAGCTCAGGGAAGCACCAAAGAAGCCCTCAGGAGGAGAGGTCAGGGAGACTGAACCGTAAGATGGAATAGAAACCAGGCAAGATTGACATGCATAGGTTATAGGGATAAATGAAGAAAAAAATATAGAAAAGGGGAAAGGTGGGTTTTTTTTCTCTACACCCTCCAAACGTCCACAACTGTTTGAAGAAAAGAAGACCTGGTAGGCTAAACAAGTGGATCACAAATTTTAAAGTAGGTTGGGTTTCTGAGTGAACTCAAGTCAGGAGGATCACAGATTCATAGCAAGAGAGCCTGGGTAACTTCATGACACCCTATTTGGAAATTGTTTTTTAAGTTTGTAAAAGGACTGGAGTGTAACTTACCTAGCCTGTATAAAGTCTGAGTTCAATCCCAGAGTGCTGAAAAAATATACAGAGTAAGCAGAGTAAATACTAAACAGAGCCACACAATGAGAACATTTTGGGAGAACTAGTGGCAAAAACAGATGCTTGGAAATGGACTTACAGTGCTGGTTCAGAGAAGCTACAATATACTCTTCAGTCATTTGAAACCATTGGGGTTGTACACATGAGTGCAAACTCATGAGATTGGTTGGTCTTATAAAGGTTGGAGAACATAGGAAGCAGAACCAAGATAGGAGGCTGCTATAGCCTTCAGGCAAAAGTATGGTCATAGCCAAGGCCATGAAAGGAGTAGAAATGAAGGGAAGCATATCAGAGGATTGCAAGGTACAGATCTGGGGCTATGGGGATCAACTAGACAGATGCAGAGGAATGATTCCCTGGGTCTCTAGCTTGAGGATACAGTGGGATAGGTTCTATTCTGTGAGGTGGAGAACACTCTAAGTTATATGAAATAAAACTATGCTCACTTTCAGACATTAAGTGTTCATCTTCTGTTGGGTCAAGACAAAGCTGTTCAACAAGCACTTACTTTGTCCTTAACTCATAGTACAGATGCAACTGCATGCACAGATTTGAGGACCAATAACCTAGTCACATACTAGAAATCATTAAATGGATGAAAGTGTTCAGGAAAGGAGCAGCAAAACACAAGTATACATCCCTGACTCATCCAACATTTTTACAAGACAGGCACTACCCAGAGTTGCCCCAGTATGTCCATCAGTGGGTACTGCACCACTTGTGAAACACCACCCTGAAAATAATAGACATGAACCTGTACTCCTCTATGGACAAGACATAGTCTATGGTTCATTTTCAACTATGCCTGAATACAGGAGAATTGATCTTGAAGTCTCTCCTCTCTTAGAATCAATTCTATGGAATTATTTAGGATTTATCTAAGTCTACAATGTAAATGAAATCTATGAAGTCCCCAAAGTTTCTCTCAGACCTATTCATTTCTCCACTTCTGCATGTTATTAACTGTTAGTTGCAAACCCCCAAAAGACAAAGTACAAATCATGGGCCCCATTAAAAATTTTTATTAAGGGGGGTGTGGGACCTAAATCAAGAGACTTTATGAGAAAATTTAGGTATTTTTTTCTAATGTTTAAAGATCTAGTACACACAACCGTTCCAAGCACTAAAAGTAAAGTAAAATTGCTTATCTGCACCATTTACACTTAAATGTGTCAGTCATGAGTTCAGCATGTGGCTTTGAAGACTAACTGGGAACAAACCTGTTTTCTCAGTCTTGTGCAGAACTGGGAACACTCTGAGCTCTGTGACCTTCAGAGTTTGAGCATCTCATGTCCTCTATGGGGCTCAGCCCAGTTGTAGCTCAAAAAGAACACAATTATAGTTGGCTGTATTGCCCTTTTGGGCCTCAGCAATGGAAAGAACTTTCTTGAGAAGGTGGAATTCTGTAGAGAGTAAGGTGACCAACCAAAGCCCAAGGGCAACATCTTCTCTTGGAGCCCTGTATTTTGAGGTTAGGTTATTCTATAAAATAATGCCTTCTAGTCAGGAAAATCTACTTTTTCAGGAAGTCATTTTTCTCCCAACTACTCATAAGGAAACCTCTACAGATAAACCCAAATCTGCATGCAAATGAAGTCGTCTGGTTTATTGTTAACAACATCCAGCCCATACTAAACAATAGAAAGCTCACTGCACAATACAAAACCACTAAAATTGTAACTTCTAATAATTTTCAAGATCAGGTGTCCATTGTCACTCAGTCAGTGAAGGTGGCAACATTGGACGTTAAACTAGACTGTGTGGTTCTAGAGGTCCACACGAAGCCAGTACACAGTAGCTCTGCAGAGACACAGGCAGGCAAGAGCATCCCTTAAGACTTACTCCCTACAACCCCTGCTATCTGTTCCTGTGTCCTTGATCCTTCTCCTAAGTGGAGCACTACTAAACAATAAACAAACAACTTGCAAGACAAAAAATAATCCTGGGAGGATGCTCAAAGTAGATTGCAAAGATAAATTTTTTAAAAGATCAAAATTAAGCTTGAAAATGAGCAAGAAAAAGTGATAGATTAAAATGAACAGGTTTAAGGTGAAAAAGATTAAGAAACTATTTAAGTCTGTGAGCCTACATAAGGAATAGGTATACACATGGTAATCAGAGAGCATTAGCTGTCTCAACAGCAACCCAGACAGCTTGACAATTGTCTTTCTGAGGTGTCTCAATTAGATGTGAAAAGAGAATAATGGCTTATCAGAAGAACAAGGATTTGGAAAGTTAACCTCAAGCACCCCTTTCCTCAAGATGCTAACTGAAAATGTGATTCCAGAAAATGAGGGTGCAGACACAGAAATGGGATGTCATGACACCTCTGAATCTAAGCATAGATTCCTGAAGAGGAGAAGAGGCAGGCTTGGCCACATGGGGGAGAGAGATCATAGAACAAGAGCTAAACCCCAAGACCTGCCTATCCACATGGAAACAGAGAAGTAGGGGCTGTCTCCAGAGCTCAAAGCCATGACTGGTAAATGACTGGAAAGGCTTAATGTTTGGAAATGTCTTGAGAAAAAGAATTCTCCAAGCCTAAGGGAATGAGAGACATGTATGCTGCT
>NW_021614002.1:0-1030 GCF_004785775.1 Grammomys surdaster | reverse complement strand
CCTGTCAGTAAACAAAGCCATGGGCTAACTGCTGGGCAGAAGGTACAAGTCCCTGCAAGAAAAGTGGAAAATGGAAGGGGCGCATGCTTTTGAGTGAGAACTATGCAGCAATGTGAGCTATCAAAATAAAGTGGCCACAGAGACTGCTCCATCAGGCAGGTGGTCAGGGGCATTTAGCTGGGGACAGATGCAACTGAAAGGCTAAAATGTAAAGGAGGTGGGAGAGGTTAAGATAAATTAATGAAGACACCATTTCCAGTCTGGAGATAGTACAACCCCAAGAGAAGAAGTAGAAACTGAACACCTATGTGTGTTTTGTGTATGTGTGTGTGTGTGTGTGTGTCTGTCTGTCTGTCTCTCTGTCTGTCTGTCTGTCTGTCTGTCTGTCTCTTTCTCTGTCTGTCTGTCTCTCTGTCTCTCTGTCTGGCTGTGTCTTTGCCTCAGATTTAAGGGAAGCTGGGAGGAGCCTGGTATCAGAATCACATTGCAGAGTAAAGGTAGAAGGTAGAGCAAAGGTAGAGGGAACAGCTACAATCCCACTCACTTGCTAGCCTTGAACTGAAATTTTAACCCCACAGTCCTGTGACCTCTGCTGCTGGCTTGAACCCCTGAACTTGAATGCCTGAATGGAACACTATACAGAGGCCTTCTAGGGAGCCTAGGCACCAGTGAAGTGAAGGGTGTTAACACCTGTGAAGTGCAGGAGCCTGCCTGGGTTCCACTTGTGAACACCTACATCTTGGAATCCCCAGAGAAAACACTTCCCAGGAAATCCATGCTCACTGAAGAGATAGTGTAATCAACAAGAGTGTGCTGAATGCAAATCTTCCCAAGGGAAAGCATTAAACTGTAACAGGGATTGTACTGAAGTAAGAAGCCAGACCCCTGCTAAGAGAGAAGAGCAGAGAAGGCACCCAGACTTTTAGCCAGCCTTGTTGACTCTCAGTCCATGGATTTGACACAACAGCTTCCTACTCACCTCCATGTCCCAATGTCGTTTATTTTCCTACAAATGATTTCAATATGAATA
>NW_021614001.1:0-1606 GCF_004785775.1 Grammomys surdaster | reverse complement strand
AGGGTCTGTTTTATCCTGGCCAGAGCTCCAAAGGCAACCACAGTAGGAATTCACTTTTTTACAGACAAAACCATCTACTTCAACAAGGCCAAACATCTTAATATTGCCACTTCTCTGGTCCAAGCATATTCAAATCACAGCAGTTTACTTCTACTATGAATTCTTTCACGCATTTAAATATGATGAGGACATGCAGAGGCTTTAACACTTTGATTATTTTCAGAAGGTTTTTCTCTAGTATGTGTTCATTTTGGTATTCAGAGACTACTGTGGCATGTAAAGGATTTTCCAACTTGAGTACATTCAAAAAGTTTCTCTCCAATATGTGTCCTTTTATGTCTTTGGAAACTATAGTGATATAAACAGGCTTTTCCATGCTCATTTCATTCATAAGATTTCTCTAAAGTGTGTGTTCCTTGAAGTATTTGGAGAGGACAGTGACATGTAAAGGCTTTACCACATTCATTACACTCATAGGGCCTCTCACCACCATGTGCGCCTTCATGTGTTTGGAGACAACTGTGATATGCAAAGGCTTTCTAACATTGACTAAATTCATGAGGTTTCTCTCCTGCACATTTTCTTTTGTGTATTCAGAGATGACTCTCCTGGAAAGGCTTTAACTCATTCATTACATTCATGCAGTTTCTCTACATTATGTGTTGTTTTATGTATTGGGGGATAACTGTAACTCCCAAGAGCTTAATACACTGATTACTTTGAGAAGGGTGCTGTCTTGAATGTGTTCTATTATGTATTAGCAGATGAGAGTGAATTCACAAGGTTTTACCACAGTGATTACATTAACAGGGGTTCTCTCCAGAGTGATTATTTTGTGTCTGTAAAGAACAATGATATGCAAAGGCTGAACCACATCGATAGCATTCATGTTATTTATCTATTGTATGGATCTTTTATAAGACTGCAGATGACCATGACTTGCAAATGCTTTAGAACACTGATTACATTCATAAGATTTCTCTCTATTATGTGCTGTTTTATAATAATAGAGACTACAAAGTTGTGAAAAGTCTTTAACTCATTGATTGCATTTGTGAGGTTTCCTTCCAGTATGGGTATTTTATGTTTTGGAAAGAAGTAGGAAGTGCAAAGGCTTTAACACACTGAATACTGTCTTAGTCAGGGTTTCTATTCTTGTACAAATATCATGAACTATAAGGAAGTTGGGGAGGAAAGGGTTTATTGAGCTTACACTTCCAAGTTGCTGTTCCTCACCAAAGGAAGTCAGGACTGGAACTAAGCAAGTCAAAAAGCAGAAGCTGACCCAGAGGCCATGGAAGGATGTTATTTACTGGTTTGCTTCCCCTGGCTTGACATCACACTACTTATTAGAGGAACAATGTGTATAGGCGAAGAGATTATGATGTCAACAGATCAAGGTTGTGTAATGCCCAAAATTAACCTATATGACTCACCTGCCCAGGGAACAGGTAACTTCCTGGAATGCTGAAGTTGTAGTTCTTGGAAAATAACAAAGTCCCATAGAACCCAAGACTACCATCCCAAGAATGATGAGACCCACAGTGGGCCCTCTCAAATTATCACTAATTCATAAAATGCTATACAGCTGAATCTCATGGAGGCA
>NW_021614000.1:0-2043 GCF_004785775.1 Grammomys surdaster | reverse complement strand
GATTGTTTCAGCATTTTTAGGTCATGTGTACTGACACTGCCCATGCCTTCTGTGCAAATCACCCATTGCTAATGCGAAACTGGCTCTTTCCCTTATAACAGAGGGTGACTCAATTTTTCTCTTGGAAGCAGAATCTCCAGATCCTATTGCTTCCAAACTCATGGATTGTTTCCCTGCAGGCTCTTGCTTTCAACCTTCCTGTCTATTCAATTGTGGGGAATCTCTACTATACAGCATCATTGTATATGCCACTGTCTTAAAACCCAGCAAATACTTTGTGTGTTAAATAAATTGATTAGTAAAAGATACATAAAATGTAAATATCATGAATGGTGCCACCTTCCATCTGTCTGAGACTGATCATAGGCCTGTGAGGATCAGGTAAATACACTTACAATTAGTCGGTATGCCTCACATAGCGAATCACTAAGTATTTAGAAACCCTTCTATCTAGTATTCGGATTCCTTCTCCTGGAATTGTTACTTCAAGACTACCCAAATTCTAACCACAGACTACCAGGAGACTTCTACTTGTCCAAAAGAAGGTAGGAGAAGGAGACCGATATAATGGCCTTGCACCTTCAACTCCCTGAACACCTCTTCTAAGATATTCCCCAAAGCCCCACCAACAACTTACCCAATATTCCATGGCTTATTTTCCAGCCTCTGCTTGTCAGCTCACTCTACAGTAATGCTTTCCCCATTCTCAGGATATTTCAGTTGCCTCATGTGGACAGAATATCCAAACACTGACATTTGACCTCAATCTATCCCCTATCCTCTTGAGACTTCCAAAATTTAGCCATCAGCTATCTCTTACTCTGTACCTCTTCTTCTGGTTGATCTCCAGCCAAAATGCCACAAATCCCTCCTAACTAACTGAAAGATAACAGCTGTTCCTGATAGCTAGGAGACTGATGAAATGACCTCACTAATACTTATAGTGCACTTAGCACCTCTCTCTCTCTCTCTCTCTCTCTCTCTCTCTCTCTCTCTCTCTCTCTCTCTCTCTCTTTCTTTCTTCTCCATGTCTGTGTTTGTACTGGGGCCGTGTGACAGATTCTCCCTCTCCAGAAAATTTCTCTTTTTAAGATATCCTCAGTATGAGCCAAGGTCCAGAATTCATCAGCCCTATCTATACCAGGGTTTTGGATGGATTTTTCCCTTAGGTGTGTTTATATAGACAACAGCCAAGTTCACGGCTGTGATAGGCAAACCGTGATCACAAGTTGGCATCTCACAGAGCAGTTCCACATGATTCACCTTTTACATTCTTTCCACGTCCTCTCTGTGAGTGTTCTCTGATTCTTGGGGGAACACAGATGAAACTGGATATCTCTGTCATACAACATTATGAATATTGAGAAGGAAAAACACTGTTTGTTTCTCCCATGTGCAGAACATAGAATCTGTGTGTCTAAGATGGTCTTCGTATGGTACATTGGTTTTGTAGGTTAGAAAACTAGAATAGAAACACTGGAAGAAAAAGAAATGTTGAATGTGAGGAAATTGGGACCAAAGGCAGGGTTGTATTGGTAATGTGAAACAAATGATAAAAATTCATTGAAAAGCCATTTATTTATTAGTTATGCTAATTTATGAAAATAAAATTTAGCCTAAAACAACATAAGGACAATTGTCTGGTGTAATGATGGAAGAAAACAAGAGGGGAGGGGATTTAAAAGGTATCAAAAGGAGAACTTCAGGTCACAAAACAAGAGTTTGATGTAAATAAAAGTATTTCTTCCTAGAGAAAAGTGAGCAGTAAACAGATAGTGAGAAAAGATGTCATATTTTTAAGACTTTAGAAGGCCTGAGGGCAGTTTTACTTAAGAAATATGTAAAATTCAAAAGTCCCAAGTGTCCCCATCACAAAGAAGGTGTTTGGATAACTTCTATAGGCCGATGTGCCACTGTCTATGAGCTTCATCAGAAAGAGGCCATGTCCATCTGAGACAGTGGAAAAGACTTAGCTCCTATAAAGAAACACAACTACGTGTGGTGCTTCTTTAATTTCACTATGGAGACATGAATATATAAATG
>NW_021613999.1:0-4542 GCF_004785775.1 Grammomys surdaster | reverse complement strand
TGACTATTGATACTTCAGCTTTATTTAATTCTGACTTCCCATGAACTGGGACTGATGACTATTGATTATTTATGTTCATTTATTTCTGATTAACTATTATCGCCGAATGGCGAATACTGTTTATTCCTGTTCATTTATTTCTGACTTACAATTATCTATGACTGATGACTATTTATATTTCAGCTTTATATATTTCTGATTTACTATTA
This sequence comes from Grammomys surdaster, assembly GCF_004785775.1. Classification (NCBI taxonomy): domain Eukaryota; kingdom Metazoa; phylum Chordata; class Mammalia; order Rodentia; family Muridae; genus Grammomys; species Grammomys surdaster. Next base: position 4,333 of record NW_021613999.1, on the reverse strand, counting down.
AGCATGACTGATGACTATTGATTATTCATGCTCATTTATTTCTGATTAACTATTATCTACGAATAGCGAATAATGTTTATTCCTGTTCATTTATTTCTTACTTACTATTATCTATGACTGATGCCTAATGATATTTCAGCTATATATATTTCTGATTTACTATGAACTATGACAGATAATTATTGAGTATCCATGTTCATTTTTTTCTGATTTACTATTATCCACGAATCGTGAATATTGATTATTCTCTTCATATTTATGACTATATTATTTATGACACATGACTTTTGATATTTCAGCTTTATTAATTTCTGATTTCCCATGAACTGTGACTGATGACTATTGATTGTTCATATTCATTTTTTTCTGATTTACTATTATCCACGAATGGTGAATATTGATTATGCATGTTCATTTATTTCTGACTTATTATTTTCTATGACTGATGACTAATGATATTTCAGCTTTATATACTTCTGATTTACTACGAACTATGACTAATGAGCATTGATTATTCATTTTCATTTTTTTCTGGTTTACTATGATCCATGAATCGTGAATATTGATTATTCATGTTCATTTATTTCGGACTTACTATTATCTATGTCTGATGACTATTGATATTTCCACTTTCTGTATTTCTGATTTCCTATTAACCATGACTGATGACTATTGGTTATTCATGTTCATTTATTTGTGATTTACTATTATACACGAATTGTGAATATTGATTATTAGTGTTCATTTATTTCTGACTTACTGTTATCTATGACTAATGAGTATTGATTTTTCATGTTCATTTTTTTCAGAATTACTATTATACACGAATGGTGAATATTGATTATTCATGTTCATTTATTTCTCATTTACTATTAACAATGATTGGTGAACATTGATTATTCCTGTTCTTTTATTTCTCACTTTCTATTATCTATGACTGATGAGTATTGATATTTCAGCTTTATTTATTTCTGATTTCCTATTAACTATGACTAATGACTGTTGGTTATTCATGTTCATTTATTTGTGATTTAGTATTATCCACGAATCGTGAATATTGATTATTCCTGTTCATTTATTTCTGATTTACTCTAATCTATGACTGATGACTATTGATATTTCAGCTTTATTTATTTCTGATTTTCCATCAACTAATAGTTACAAGTATTGATTATTCATGTTCATTTATTTCTGATTTACTATTATCCATGTATGGTGAATATTGTTTATTCATGTTCATTTATTTCTGACGTCCTATTAACTGTGTCTGATGACAACTGATATTTCCTTTTAATTTATTTCTGATTTCCTGTTTATTATGACTGATGGATTTTGGTTATTCATGTTCATTAATATCTGATTTACTATTGTCCACTAATCGTGAATATTTATTATTAATGTTCATTTATTTCTGAAGTACTATTATTTATGATTGATGACTTTTCATATTTCAGCTTTATTTATATCTGATTTCCTTTGAACTACGACTGATAAATATTGATTAATCAAGTTCATTTATTTCTGATTTCCTATTATCCACGAATGGTGAATATTGATTATTCGTTTTAATTTATTTCTGACTTACTATTATCTATGAATGATGACTATTGATATTTCATCTGTGTTTATTTCTGATTTCCTATTAACCATGACTAATGACTATTGATTATCCATATTCTTTTTTTTTCAGATTTACCATTATCCACAAATGGTGAATATTGATTATTCATGTTCATTTATTTCCGATTTACTATTATCCAAAATTGTGAATATTGATTATTCATGTTCATTTATTTCTGACTCACGATTATCTATGACTGATGACTATTGATATTTCAACTTTATTTATTTCTGATTTACTATTACCTATGACTCATGACAAATGATTATTCATGTTCATTTATTTCTCATTTACTATTATCACCGATTGGTGAATATTGATTATTTCTGTTCATTTATTTCTGACTTCTCCTTATCTATGACTGATGACTATTGATATTCCAGGTTTATTTATTTCTGAGTTCCTATTAATTTTGACTGATGACTATTGATTTTTCATGTTCATTTTTTTCATATTTACTATTATCCACGTATGGTGAATATTGATTATTAATGTTCATTTACTTCTGATTTACTATTATCTATTGGTGAATATTGATTATTCCTGTTCATTTATTTCTGACTTACTATTATCTATGACTTATGACTATTGATATTTCAGCTTTGTTTTTTTCTGATTTCCTATTAACTATGACTGATGACTATTGGTTATTCATGTTCATTTATTTCTTATTTACTATTTTCCAAGACTCGTTAATATTGTTTATTCCTGTTGATTTATTTCTGACGTAATATTATCTATGACTGATGACTATTTTTTGTTGTTTAGATTTTTTTTGATTTTTTTTTATGGATGCTGTAGAATATAGATATATTAGAATATATACATACACACACACACTCACATGTATATTCCTGTTTTCATCACTTCATCCACTGGGTTCCAACCACACCACTTTGCCATTCTCTATTTTCTTCTCTGTTCCTCTTTGTATTTCTTTCTTGTGTCCTCCCACTAAGAGCTGGAACTCATGACCCTCCTCCTGTCTCAGTCTCTCAAGTGCTGGATTACAGTAGCTTTGCCTTGTCTGTCCTGGGAACTTGCTCTGTATACTAGGCTGGCTTTGAACTCATGGGGAAGATCCAGCCTGTACCTGCATGCCTCCAATCCCAGCACTCGAGAAGCAGAGGCTGGTAAATCTTTATGTTTGAGGCCAGCGTGATCTACAATGTGGGTTCCAGGACAGCTAGTCCTACACAGAGAATCCCTATCTGGAAAAAAAATTTTAAAGGTTTTTCCCCCTCTTTTAGTAGAATCGTCCCAATGCCATTTATTTTGGCCGATCTTTTTTCCAGCGACTAGTAATGCCATTCCCATTATAAAACAAGTTCTCTTGATTTTGTTTTCAGTTCGGCCTAACAGTCTTTATTTTCCTCCAAGCGGAGATGCTTTCCTCTGAGCCTCTTTCTGGACTACCTTCCCCTTGCTCTTCAGTTCGCAGCTTGGCAGACAGCTCTCTCATATCTCCATTGTCTCTAGGCCCTTTGTGCTCCTCAACACTGAAGGGCCTGTAGAACCCAGGGCCATTAGAATCTCGCCTAAGCTAGACTGTTGCTAGGGTGGTTGCAGTGGAGACTTCTGAGAGGACCAACCTTCGGCATCCTAGTGACGGAATAAAGTTGGCGCCATCGTCGCCAGGGGGTGCGTCACTCGACTGATGACTATTGATAATTCAGCTTTATTTATTTCTTTTTATCCATGGACTAATAGTGATTATTCAGGTTCATTATTTCTGCCTTACTATTAGGTATGACTGATGACTATTGATATTTCAGTATTATTTATTTCTGATTTACTATGAACTCTAACTGATGACTATCGATAATTAATGTTCACTTATTTCTGATTTACCATTATCCACGAATGGTGAATATTGATTATTCATGTTCATTTTTTTCTGATTTACTATCATCCACGAATGCTGAGTATTGATTATTCCTTTTCATTTATTTCTGAATTACTATAATCTATGACTGATGCCTATTGATATTTCAGCTTTATTTATTTCTGATTTCCTATTAATTATGACTGATGACTATTGATTATTCATGTTCTTTTTTTCAGATTTACTATTATCCACGAATCGTGAATATTGATTATTCATGTTCATTTATTTATGATTTACCTTTATCTATGACTGATGGCTATTGATAATTCAGCTTTATTTATTTCTGATTTCCTATTTACTATGACTGATGACTTTTGGTTATTCATGTTCATTTATTTCTGCTTTATTTTTATCCACGAATCATGAATATTGATTATTCCTGTTCATTTATTTCTGACTTATTATTATCTATGACTGATGACTCTTGATACTTCAGCTTTATTTATTTCTCATTTTCCATGAAGTTATACTGATAATTATTGATTATTCATGTTCATTTATTTCTGATTAATAATATCCACGAATCATGAATATTGATTATTCATGTTTATTTATTTCTGACTTACTAGTATTTATGATTGATGACTATTGATAATTCAGCTTTATGTATTTATGATTTGCCATGAACTATGACTGATGACTATTGATTATTCATGTTCATTTATTTCTGTTTAACTATGATCCACGAATGGTGAATATTGATTATTCCGTTTCATTTAAATGTGACTTACTTTTATCTATGACTGATGACTCTTGATATTACACCTAATTATTTTTGGGTTTACTATTATGTTTGACTGATGACTATTGATTATTCATGCACA
>NW_021613998.1:0-8734 GCF_004785775.1 Grammomys surdaster | reverse complement strand
AATTCATTGTTTTTAATAGCTGAGTAATACTCCATTGTGTAAATATACCACATTTTTTTAATCCATTCCTCAGTTGAAGGACATCTGGGTTCTTTCCAGCTCCTGGCTATTATAAATAAGGCTGCTATGAACATAGTTGAGCATATGTCCTTATTATATGTTCGAGCATCTTCTGGGTATATGCCTAGGAGTGGTATAGCTGGATCCTCGGGTAATGCTATGTCCAATTTTCTGAGGAACCGCCAGACTGATTTCCAAAGTGGTTGCACCATTTTGCAGTCCCACCAACAATGGAGGAGTATTCCTCTTGTATTTTCCTAAACAGAATGACAATGGCTCAGGCTCTAAGATCAAGAATTCGTAAATGGAACCTCATGAAAATTAGAAGCTTTTCTAAGGTAAAAGACACATTCAATAAGACAAATTGCCCACCTATAGATTGGAAAAATTAATCATTAACTCCACAAATTATAGGAGGTTAATATCCAAATTATATGAAGTACTCAAGAAGCTAACCTCCAAAAACACCAAACAACTCAATTGAAAAATGAGATAGAGAACTAAACAGAGAAATCACATAAGAGGAATTGTGAATGATTGAGAAGCACTTAAAGAAATTTTGAAAATCCTTAATCATTAGGGAAATAAAAATCAAAATCTCCATAAGATTCCAACTTACACAAATCAGAATGGCTAAGATCAAAAACTCCAGTGACAGCACATATTGGCAAGAATTCTGAGAAAGAGGAACACTCCTCCATTTCTCTTGGGATTGCAAACTCCTACAACCACTCTGGTAATTAATCCAGAGTTTCCTCAGGATTTTGGAAATCGATCTGCCTGAAGACCCAGCTTTACGACTCTTGGACATATACTCCAAAACATCACAAGACTACATGCTCCACTATGTTTTCATAGCAGCCTTATCTGTGATAGCCAAAAGCTGGAAAAAAAAAACCCGATGTCTGAGGAAGGAAGAATGGATACTGAAAATATGGTTCATTTACACAATAAAATACTATTCAGCAATTAAGAACAAGAACATCATGAATTGTGCAGGAAAATGAATGGAATTAGAAAAGTCATCCTGAGTGAGATAACCAATCCCAAAAGTACATGCATGGTATGCACTCACTTATAAGTGGATATTAGCAAAGAAGTACAGAATACCTAGGATACAATCCATAGAACTCAAGAAGTTTAACAAGAAAAAAGGCCAAGTGAAGATGCTTCAATTCCACTTGGGAAGGAGAAGAAAACTAACACAGGAGTCAGAGGGAGGGAGGAAGGAACCCTGGTGGGAGAGGGGACAGGGAGGGGAAAGGGAGGACATGATCAGGTATTGAGGGAAACAGGAGAAAAGTACTGAGTGCCAGCAGAATGATTGGAAATATGCAACCTTGGGCAGTAGGAGGCAGGGGAAATCCTCTAGAATTTACCATAGTACTGGGAATTGAGAGCATCTCAGGACTCAAAGTGAGGAACCTCAGATGAAATGCCCAACATTAGGGAGAGAGTAATTGTAGAGTACACCTCCAGGAAAAGACAGGATAACACATGGAGGGATGGGGTTGCCATCCCACAGTCAAAAAATCTGCCCCGTAATTGTTTGTGTCTAAAATACTCCAGGGACAAAAAATTGAGTAGAGACTGAGGGAAAGGCAGTCCAGGGATGAGCCTAACTTGGATCCATCACAAGGGGAGGCTCCAAGACCTGACACTATTAATTATGTTATGGTATATTTACAGACAGAAGAATAGCGTGGTGATGCTCTGAGAGGCCCAACCACAGCAGCAGACATAGACAGAGGCAGGTACTTACAAACAACCAATAAAATGAAGTCAGGGACTCCTGTGGTTGATTTAGGGTAAGGCTGGAAGAAGCTGAAGAGGAGATACCACAAAGGAAGACCAGCAATGTCAACTAAACCAGACCTCTGATATTTCTCAGACACTAAGCCACGAACCAGACAGCATACATGAGCTGTTTCAAGGCCCCCAACACATGGCAGAGGACTCCTTGGTCCAAACTCAGTGGGAAAAGATACACCAAACCCTAGAGAGAATTGAGTCCCCATGGATTTGACAGGCCTGGGGCCATACTCTTGGACACAGGAAGAAGGAGGAATAGGATAAAAAACTCTTGGAGCACAGAATGGGAGAGGGCAACATATAATATCCAGAGTAAAAGAAAAAAGATAAAGTCCTGCATACACACACACACACACACACACACACACACACACACTTACACAGGAAGAGAGAAGGAGAAAATAAAGTGTAGGAGAATTGTTGAAGTTGAATAGAATACATTTTGCATCTTGAGTTCTTTATGATTCCATGGAAATATGTTGGAAACTACTAAAGTTTAGTATTGATATTTTGAGGAGTCATATTGACTAGAAGTGGAATGTGACAAAGAGTATTTGTCACTTGGTTTGATTGAATTATTCTTCAGGTACAGGAAATATCTTTTACACTGACTTTTTTTTTTTTACTTCTTTCCATTGGCATCATTCATCATGATGTCAATCTGTCTGTACCTGTGATTTTTCAGGTTGTGGGAGCCTTGTTTAAAGAACTGAAGAAGCATACACACACAGTGAATCAGTAAATGATTTATTCAAAATCTAAGTGGAATCCTGGACAGATACACTCAAACAGAGCAGCAGTCTCTGAATTAAATGTACTGAGTAGATAGCTCTAAGAGCTTATGTTTTTAACCCTCAATAAAAAAGGATTCATTAAGGGATTTAATTATATGATTTCCTCTTTTGATGGGCTTTTTCAATATACCTGTCCTTTTCCTATGATATATCTGATTGTAATCATGTGCATGGTAGATCATGCATTACTCTTAGAAATAAATCAAGGTATTCTGTAAAATGTTATTTTAAGACCACAGTTAGTAAAAAAAAAAAAAGACTCCAACAAGCCAAAAAAATTTCAACTCAAAATTTATCCTCTCTACAAGTAATACAGTCATGGGGAAGGGAGATGGACGATCAATAACCACCCCAGCTTCAGTCCCATCCCAGGGGCAAGCACCAAACCCTAGCACTATAATGATACTCTGTTTTGCATGCAGACTGGAGCAAGTTGTCCTCTGAGCAGCTTTGTCCAGCAACTGTTATTTTTGGAATAATTGGCGGAAGGATTGTGGTCCCTAAAGGGCATAGGAAATCCACAGGAAGACCAACAGAGTAAAGTAACCTGAAACTTTGGGCCTACCAGAGATTGAACCACCAACCAAAGAACATAAACAGGCTGGACTTCGGCCTCTGCCCTCAGTGTAGCAAATGTGCAGCTTGGCCTTTATGTGAGTCATAAACAACTAGAATGGTGGCTATCTCAAAAGTTGCAGGCTATATGTGGGATATGTTCTACTAGCTCTACTGCCTTGTCTGGCCTCAGTGGGAGAGGAAGTAGCTGCCCTCCCAGAGACTTGAAGTGCAAATGCAGGGAGGTGGGAAGAATGTGCTGGGGCCTCATCTTGACAGAGAAGAATGTTGATGTTGCTTTTGTTTGTTTTGTTGAGAGTGATATGTATGTAGTTTGGTTAATTTATATGTTGATAAGTGTTTTGTTTGAAAAGGGATGTGTCTGCAGGTCAAATCCAATGTGATCAAAGATTGCTGAGCTATCTCTCTTCATACCTACCCAATTCTGACTCAGTCTTTCACTACAGTGTTCAATCTACAAAATCTTACTTATGATGCGTTGAATGAAAATTTCCTCCAAAGGTTCACACATTTACATGCTTGGTTCACAGTCCTTGGACTATTTGGGAAAATTAGAAGGTGTGGCCTTGCTGGAGGTTTGTCACAGAAGGTAGGTTTGAAGTTTCAAAACCCAAGCCACTCCCAGTTATCTTTCTGCCTTTCTGTGTCTCCTATTGGCAGATGAAGATTTAAGCTGTTAGTTGATCAGGTCACTGCCTGCCTGACTGCTACCATACTTCCCATCATATTAGTCCTGGACTAATCCTCTGGAACTAAGAGCTCCCCAATTAAAATGGTTTCTTTTTTTCTTTTACTTTTTTTTTTTTTGATAAATTGCCTTGGACATGATGTTTTATCACAGCAATAAAAAAATAAGCCATTAATAAATGATAACTAAGGTATGGTCCATAGACTCAGTGAAGTAATGGATAGAGGAAGAAACTTGACTTGGGAATGTTGATCTTCCAGGGAGGGAAAAATAGAATAGATGTTCTGTGTGACTCTTACATTATCTCTATAGCCAGAGGCCCTCCTAAGCTTTAACAGCCAGGTGAATAATAGCACAAAGGACATCCATATCTGTATGACCAGGAACACGTGAAACCCTTCCTTCAGCTCTTAAGAAAGTACAGATTACCTATCTCTAAATCTCATCTTCTTCGAAGAAATGACACGTACTCTGGGATATGTTTCTGAGTAATTACACTTTTTTGTTTAACAGGGATTTTATTACACCAGGAAACTCTTTTCCCAAACTATATTGTATTTAACTCTCCTGGGAATACATTGCTTGAGGTCAGCCTCCCCAAGTCTGATGCAGGTTGAAGAAGTCGAATTAAACTGAGTTTGCTTCCTCACCTCTTGGCAGTGTGCTTACCTGCGTGAACACTGGCAGAATTTCTCTCACTTAAAGGCAGGAAAAGTGGTTATAATTTTCTTGAATTGAAGTTATCAGAGCTAGGAGTCAAGTGAGGGTTTGGACTCAAATCTAGATCCTATGGAAGAAGAGCCAGTGCTATTAATCATTAAACCATCTCTCCAGACTCTGTCTTCTGGATATCAATCCTATAAATCAATAAAAATTTTCTTGGAAAAATACCTCCAACTCTGTGTGTGTGTGTGTGTGTGTGTGTGTATGTGTGTGTGTGTGTGTGTGTATTTGTGTGAGTGTATGTTGACAAACTTGTTAAGTGAATCCTAATTGTCACCATAATGCTGTTAATCAGGAATAGTTTGTTTTTGTTTCTGTTGTGGATTTTTCAATTTTTTTATGAGTTAAGAGAAGCAGTTCCTTGTTTTGATTCTAGGCCTGGGTAAATTGGCAGGGATTTAGGACATGGGAAAGTTTCTCTGATCTCTGTATAAGAATATAACATTGACATTTAAGCCCTAGCAATTAGAAACATTCTCAGCAACTGAGCAGCTGGAGACATCATAAGGGGCAGTTATGGCAGCCTGTGCTCTCACTTCTGTTTCCCTGGGTGGTTTATGTCAAGGCTTCAATCACTGTGGGAGGAGTATCATAATAATGTTGACAGTAATAAGTTGCAACATCTTCAGGCTGCAGGCTGTTGATCTTGAAAGAAAACTGTGTGCCAGATCCACTACCACTGAACCTTGATGGCACACCATCTGCCAAGATGTTTGCAGCATAGATCAGGAGCTGAGGAGATTTCCCTGGTTTCTGCTGATACCATGCTAAATAACTGTAAACGTTTTCACTTGCTTGACATGTGATGGTAACACTTTCTCCCACAGATGCAGATAAGGAGGCTGGAGACTGGGTCATCTGGATGTCACATCTGGCATCTAAAATTGAAAAATTGAAAGCAAATCTCCACATATTTAATTCTCTTGCAAGAGGATTTTCACTGAGACTAAGCAGCACTAACTACACACAGGTGAATAAATTTCCAGTGTTGTCTTCCTTACCTCTAAGCCACAGCAGCAGCAACCCCAGGAGCTGAGTGGGCACACTCATGTCTGTGTGTGATCTGTGTGAGGCTGTCTCCAGCATAGGGTGAGACCTGACTATGAAGAAGCCCTCAGAGCAATTGATTGTGATTTGAGTACATGCAAATTAGCAAGGGTAGGCACACAGGACTCATCAGGTCAATAGCTCATTACTGGGCTGCGGTCATCTCCAATTCAGATTCAGTACAGGTTTATTTGTAGGGAATATGCTTCTCTTTGAAAAACAAATGACAGCAACAGTTTATGAGTTGTACCTTATTTTGACTTCTATCATGCACCATTTAGAAATTCCTTGTTACATTTTCCTCCATGGCAGGGTATTTAAGATATGGTACCATTAGAGACAGAACATAAGTGGTTCCATTGTCCTTCAAAGGTAGATGTAAATGTCATTGAGGCCAGGTAGATTCTTCTGCGATTTTTTTTCTCTCTTTGTGAAACTGAATTTTTTATTGGATATTTTATGTATGTACATTTTAGATGTTATGCCTTCTTGGTTTCCCTTGAATATCTCCCTCTTACATTCCCCCTCCCTCTGCCGCTTATTACATTGTCCCAGTACCTTTCATCCTTTTAAGTTTCACCAAATACACATAACTGTTCTCTTTCAAATTCATGGCTTCTTTTTCATTAATTGTTTTTGTTTGCCCATATACATTTGTACACACACACACACACACACACACACTCTCTTAAATATAACTTGTTGAGTCTATGTGATACTACTGGTATATGTGTTTCCAGGGCTGATCTTTCTGCTCTGTAAAATCAATTGGCATGTTTTTCCCAAGGAAGAAGCACCTGTTCTGCTGCCATCTTTACTTCTCTTTCCCTATATTTTTTCTTTAGATGTAAAGCCTCCTGGGCATTTGCCCATCCTCTTTCTCATGTTCATTGGTGTCTTCCTTATTTAACTCACATTTGAGTAATCATGAGTTTGAGACTTTACAGGTATAGCTTCTGTTTTTACTAGCAGTCTGACGCTCACAGCAAAATTCCTGATCCTCTATCTCTGTAAACCATTCTATTTCCTTTCCTTAATGTTCCCTGAGCCTTGGTTATGGGAGCCTTTTTTATATGTATCCCTTTGGACTGACCTCCACAACTAGCTTTGCAGCTTCTTTCCCACAACGACTTCCAGAGGGGCAATAGAACAATATTAGAAGGTGTGCCTTGTAAGTAAAGACAGGAACTCCCATGTATAACCAATCAATTCATGTAAACAACCTCATTTTACTTATTTGTGACAGTTCAACTACTTAAGAACTATTCGCATCAAAACCAGCCTAGGTCATGGTTTGTTTTTTTTTTTTTTTTTGTTTTTCTCCTATGAGCACACTTCCCAGATTCATATATATATATATATGTCCTCTAATGTGTCTTTGAGGTTTCAGATTATTGCACCTGACTTTATTCTCCTCTTAAAAGAAGTTATTACATGCAATGAATATAAGTGTTCTCTCAGAAATAATTATACATGTTTTTAAAAGAACAATGCATCCCAAACTTACATATGCTATGGCCACCATATCTTTCTAGATATGCAGATGACAAATATCTTAGTCTTAGTTTAGGACAGAGGAGCACAAGCTGTGTGGTAGCAGAAGCATATAAGGAAATAAAGGTAGAAGTTATACATGGGGAATATATCCATAATAAACTCAAGACTTACAGTGAGTTTCCAAGAATTTAACTGGTCAATATTTTACATGTTCAGTCAAGCATTCTATAGGACATAGAGATTTTCCATGGTGAGACTGGTACCCACTCATGGCCTGAAGATGATGATGAACACAAAAGAGGTGTCAGAAAGAATGCACAGATGGATAGGTTAAGCTACTGATTGATATGAAAAATTAATGACCAGCATGACTCTGAACTATATAATCACTGTATTTCCATTCATATATATATCAAAGATGTATTAATGTGCAATAGAGTTAAAAATTTTGCATATATCCTTAAATCTATCCACTACTATGAATATACTTTGTGTACTGACACCATATATCCATGTTTTGATTAAGCAATAAATTCATGCCAATAAAAATAGTCAATCAAAATGTTAACTTACTTCACAGTTCTATAAATGTATAAAATATATAAACAGAACATTTACACACATGATAGTTTTATGAGATGTATTTCTCTACAAACAGGCAGAAGTGATTTCTTAAGTACCAGGTCAACAATGCTGCTGGTTGACAACAGTCTCTGATTACTACACCTTTCCCACACCTGAGGCACTCAAAAAACAAAACTATTTCCTCTCTTATTACATGGAATGTTTGATTTCATCTGCAACACATCTGCTTTATGGATGGATTGACACAGTACCTAGGTTCTTCATTTCATTCATGAAGTTGTGTTTTCAGTACATTCTCCAGTTATTATGGAATACAAGGCATGATAAAATGTATAGAACATGGTGCGTCTCTCACCACTCTAAATCAGTCCTTTTTCACACTCCTCTGGAAACCCATTTTCCCACACATTTCATTGTCTTATAGCAAATAACACATTATCTAACTCCTGGACTTCCGGTTGAACTTCTATAACACCCAAAATTTATTATGCATAGAAATATGTGAAGTGATGAGATTATTCCAAGGAAAAGTACATCACCTATAAGAAGGCTTGCCTAATTTTAATATGGTGGGCCAGTTCCCTGGATTATGGTCTATATATAAATGAATAAAGTGCACTGGAAAGTCAAAGGATAAGGTGCTACTTATATACTGTTGGGAAAGTATCAGCCTTCAGACCCTTCCAACAACACTGACAAGATACTTCAGAGATCTGAAGTTGACATTCATATTGGTTCACTGAAAGTTCCATCATGGTCCTAAATGTAGAAGTGTTGTAAATAAGAGTATCTCATGAAGCTGCAGAGAGTCTCCAAAAGAAGAAAATATAAAACCCAGGAAAAAAAAAAAACGTTTGCACACATTCGTACCATTAGCACTATTTAAGATAGAAACAAAATGGAGAAAAGAGACTTCTCAATAGTTAATGGAATGTTATACCCTGATAATCTT
>NW_021613997.1:0-6310 GCF_004785775.1 Grammomys surdaster | reverse complement strand
CGGGTGGGGCCCGGTCCCTGAACCCAGTGCTGCACCGGTGGAGCCTAGGAGCCCCGACGGGGCGGGTCCGGATTTTTCTTTTTTTTTTTTTTTTTTGCAAGTAAATAATTTATTTTATTTTTTTAAATTTCTTTTTTTTTTGAACATGAAATGCTTTTTTATAGCATGTTTTACAAGGGGAGGGGGTAAGAGGGGCCAGGTGGTGGAAAAGTACAAAATCTTCTTGGCCTGTGCCTTGAAACATGTCACGGTCTATTCGGTACACTGCCTTGAATTATGATCTACCTGCTGTTCTTCAGAAGATATGGTACACTGCTTGAGTTATGGTCTCCCTGCTATTGTTAAGAAGATATGGTACTCTGCTTTGTAGGGAGACTTTTAATGACTGCTTCTATTTCTTTTGGGGTTATGGGACTGTTTAGATGGTTTATCTGGTCTTCATTTAACATTGGTAACTTGTGTTTGTCTAGAAAATTGTCCATTTCATCCACATTTTCCAATTTTGTTGAGTATAGGCTTTTGTAGTAGGATCTGATGATTTTTTAAATTTCCTTGGTTTTGGTTGTTATGTCACCCTTTTCAGTTCTGATTTTATTAATTTGGATCCTTCTCTCTGCCCTCTGATTAGTCTAGCTAAGGGTTTATCTATTTTGTTGATTTTCTCAAAGAACCAGCTCCTGGTTTTATTGATTCTTTGGGTAGTTCTTTTTGTTTTTATTTGGTTGATTTCAGCCCTGTGTTTGATTATTTCCTGCCATGTACTCCTCTTGGGTGCATTTGCTTCTTTTTGTTCTAGAGCTGTCAGGTATTTTGTCAAGCTGCTAGTGTATGCTCCCTCCAGTTTCTTTTTGTAGGCACTTAGAGCTATGAATTTTCCTCTTAGTATTGCTTTGATTGTATCCCATAGATTTTGGTATGATGTGTCATCATTTCCATTAAATTCTAAAAAGTTTTTATTTTCTTTCTTTATTTCTTCCCTTACCAGATTATCAAGGAGTAGGGTGTTGTTCAGTTTCCATGTGAATGTGGGCTCCATTGTCTTTGTCATTTTTGAAGACCAGCCTTAGACCATGGTGATCTGATAGGAAGCAGGGGATTATTTCAATTTTTTTAATATCTCTTGAGGTCTGTCTTCTGCCCAATTATATGGTTTATTTTGGAGAAGGCACCATGAGGTGCTGAGAAAAAGGTATATTCTTTTGCTTTAGGGTGAAATGTTCTATAGATATCTGTTAAGTCCATTTGGTTCATAATTTCTGTTAGTTTCACTGTATCTCTACTTAGTTTCTGTTTCCATGATCTATCCATTGCTGAGAGTGGGGTGTTGAAGTCTCCCACTATTATTGTGTGAGGTGCAATGTGTGTTTTGAGCTTTAGTAAGGTTTCTTTTATGAAAGTAGGTGCTCTTGTATTTGGTGCATAGATATTCAGAATTGATAGTTAATGTTGGTTGACTTTTCTTTTGACAAGTATGAAATGTTCTTCCTTATCCTTTTTGATAGCTATAAGTTGAAAGTCGATTTTATTTGATATTAGAATAGCTACTCCTGCTTGTTTCTTAGGGCCATTTGCTTGAAAAATTGTTTTCCAACCTTTTACTCTAAGATAGTGTCTGTCTTTGTTGCTAAGGTGGGTTTCCTGTAAGCAGCAAAAAGCTGGGTCCTGTTTGCATATCCAGTCCGTTAGCCTATGCCTTTTTATTGGAGAATTGAGTCCATTGATGTTAAGAGATATTAAGGAGAGAGTGTTGTTGCTTCCTGTCATTTTTGCTAATAGTGGAGACATCGTTTGTGTGGTTATCTTCTTTTGGGTTTGATGGAAAAGGATTATTTTCTTGCTCTTTCTAGGGTATGATTGCCCTCCTTCTATTGGAGCTTTCCTGTTATTATCCTTTTTAGTGCTGGATTTGTGGGAAGATACTGTGTAAATTCGGTTTTGTCATGGAATATCTTGGTTTTTCCGTCTATGGTAATTGAGAGTTTTGCTAGGTAATGTAGCCTGGGCTGGCATTTATGTTCTCTTAGGGTCTGTATGATATTTGTCCAGGGTCTTCTGGCTTATAAAATATCTGGTGAGAAGTCAGGTGTAATTCTGATAGGTTTGCCTTTATATGTTACTTGGCCTTTTTCCCTTACCGCTTTTAAAATTCTTTGTTTTGTGCATTTTGTGTCTTGATTATTTTGTGACGGGAGGTATTTCTTTTTTGATCTAGTCTGTTTGGCGTTCTGTAGGCTTCTTGTGTGATTATGGGCATCTTATTCCTTAGGTTAGGGAAGTTTTCCTCAATAATTTTGTTGAAGATATTTCCTCCCCTGTAAGTTGGGAATCATTACTCTCATCTATACCTATTGTCCTTAGGTTTGGTCGTCTCATTGCATCCTGGATTTCCTGGATGTTTTGTGTTAAGAACTTTTTGCATTTTGCATTTTCTTTGACAGCTGTGTCAATATTTTCTAAGGTATCTTCTGCACCTGAGATTCTTTCTTCTATCTCTTGTATTCTGTTGGTGATGCTTGTGTCTATGACTCCTGATTTCTTTCTTAGGTTTTCTATCTCCAGGGTAGTCTCCCTTTGTGATTTCTTTATTATTTCTACTTCCATTTTTATGTCCTGGATGGTTTTGTTCAATTCCTTCATCTGTTTGTTTATGTTTTCTTGTAATTCTTTAAAGGATTTTTGTGTTTCTTTAAGGACTTCATCCCGTTTACCTGTTTTCTCCTCAAGTTTTTTGATAGTGTTATTTATTTCCTTCTTATAGTCCTCTATCATCATCATTAGAAGTGATTTTAGATCTGGTTCTTGCTTTCCTGGTGATATAGGGCATTCAGGACTTTCTAATGTGGGAGAACTAGGTTATGATGATGGCAAGTACCTTGGGTTGCTGGTGCTTGTGTTCTTGTGCTTGCCTTTTGCCATCTGGATCACCTTTGTGCAATCTGTGCTGTCTCTGACTGGGGCCTGTCTTTCCTATTATCTAGGTTGTGTCAGAACTGTTTGGGATGGGTTTTGCTGCTGGGGTTAGAGCTGAGGCCCAAGATCTGCTCAGTGCTCAGGTGGAAACCGGAAGGGGCCCGGGCTCTGGGTCAGGAGTGGATTCCTGGGTCCCAGTGGGTCCTTGTTGCTCTCTGATTGGGGCATGTATTGCCGCTTCCTAGCCTAAGATACTGCTTGGGTTAGAGCTCCTGGGAGCCCCACTTCCTCTGGATTCTGAGAGATTGAGTGCGGAGCTGACTCCCGGGATCTGCCGAGTGCTCTGGCCCAGACATGGATCCTGAGCTCCGTGCCAGGAGTGAATTCCTGGGTCCCAGTGTGTCCCGGTTGCTCCCTGTTTGGGGCAAGTGCTGCTTTTTCTTTACCTGGGATGCTACCTGAGTTCAAGTTCCTGGGAGTCCCTCTTTCTCTCAGTTTTCTGGGGTTGGGTCGAGAATGATATTTTCTAGCTCCATGCATTTGCCTAAAAATTTCATGAACTCATTGATTTTAATAGCTGAGTAGTACTCCATTATGTAAATGTACCACATTTTCTGTATCCATTCCTCTTTTGAAGGAGATCTGGCTTCTTTCCAGCTTCTGGCTATTATAAACAAGGCTGCTATGAACATAGTGGAACATGTGTCCTTATTACATGTTGGAGCATCTTTTGGGTATATGCCCAGGAGTGGTATAGCTGGATCTTCAGATGTCCAATTTTCTGAGGAACCACCAGATTAATTTCCAGAGTGGTTGTACCAGCTTGCAACCCCATCAACAATGAAGGAGTGCTCTTCTTTCTCCACATCCTCACTAGCAACTGCTGTCATCAGAGTTCTTAATCTTAGCCATTCTGACTTGTGTGACATAGAATCTCAGGGTTGTTTTAATTTGATTTTCCCTGATGACTAAAGATGTTGAACATTTCTTTAGGTGCTTCATGGCCATTCGATGTATCTCAGTTGAAAATTCAATGTTAGGTTCTGTACCCCATTTTTTTTTTTAATAATTTATTTATTTTTGAACATGAAATGCTTTTTTATAGCATGTTTCACAAGGGGAGGGGGTAAGAGGGGCCAGATGGTGGAAAAGTACAAAATCTTCTTGGCCTGTGCCTTGAAACATGTCATGGTCTATACAGTACACTGCCTTGAATTATGATCTACCTGCTGTTCTTCAGAAGATATGGTACACTGCTTGAGTTATGGTCTCCCTGCTATTCTTAAGATGATATGGTACACTACTTTGAGTCTATCTGCAGTTGCTAAGCAGGATCTTGCAGTTGCCAAGCTTCAGAGGACATTGTGCAGGTGGGGAAAGGTAGGGGGTGAGGGTAAGGGCGAGGGTCCTGGCTTCTGGCATCTCCCCCTTCTCTGTTTAGTTAGAGAAGGCATCTTATGATCAATCCCAACTATGTGAATTTTGAATTTGGATGTCTAATTATGGGGAGTCTTAGACAAGTTCACAACCCCAAAACACTGATGTGAGACGAGTCACATCGATGGTCGAAGGTTTCAGGCTGTCGACGATCTGTACCCCATTTTTAATAGGGCTATTTGATTGTCTGGAGTCTAATTTCTTGAGTTCTTTGTAACATTTTGATATTAACTGTGTATCAGATGTAGGATTGGTAAAGATCTTTTCCCAATTTGTTGGTGGCCATTTTTCCCTATTGACATTGTCCTTTGCCTTACAGAAGCTTTGTAGTTTTATGAGGGCCCATTTATCAATTCTTCATCTTAGAGCATAAGCCATTGGTGTCCTGTTCATGAACGTTTCCCCTGTGCCCATGTGTTTGAGGCTTTTCCCTACTTTCTCTTCTATTAGTTTCAGTGTGTCTGGTTTTATATGGAGGTCCCTGGTACACTTTGACTTTAATTTTGTACAAGGAGATAAGAATGGATTGACTTGCATGTTTCTACATGCTGACCTCCAGTTCAACCAGCACCATTTGTTGAAAATGCTGTCTTTCCCCCCCACCAAATGGTTTTAGCTCCTTTGTCAAATATTAAGTGACCATAGGTATGTTGTTCATTTCTGGACCTTGAATTCTATTCCACTGATCTTCTTGCCTATCTCTGTACTAATTCCATGCAGTTTTTATCACTACTGCTCTGTAGTACAGCTTGAGGTCAGCTATGGTGATTCCTCCAGAAGTTCTTTATTGTTGAGAATATTTCTTGCTATCCTGGGTTTTTTGTTATTCCAAATGAATTTGAGAACTCTATGAAAAATTGAGTTGGAATTTTGATGGACATTGCATTGAATACGTAGATTACTCTCTGCAAGATAGCCATTTTTACTATATTAATCCTGCCAATCCGTGAGCATGGGAGATCTTTCCATCCTCTGAGATTCTTTGATTTCTTTCTTCAGAGACATCGAGTTCTTGTCATATAGATCTGTCACTTGCTTGGTTAGAATCACAAGGTATTTTATATTATTTGTGACTATTGTGAAGTGTGTCATTTCATTAATTTCTTCCTCATCCTGTTTATCCTTTAAGCAGTGGAAGGCTACTGATTTGTTTGAGTTAATTTATATCCAACCACTTTGCTGAGGTTGTTTCTTAGGTTTAGGAGTTCTCTGGTGGAAGTTTTGGGGTCACTTCAGTATACTATCATATCATGTGCAAATAGTGATATTTTGATTTCTTGCTTTCTAACTTGAATCCCTTTGATCTCCTTTTATTGATTATTTTCTCTAGCCTGGACTTAGATTTTTATATTGAATTGGTAGGGAGAGAGTGGGCTGCCTTTTCTAGTTCATGATTTTAGTGTGGTTACTTCAAGTCTCTCTCCACTTAGTTTGATTTTGGCTACTGGTTTGTTGTATATTGCTTTTACTCTGTTTAGGATGGGCCTTGAATTCGTGTTCTTTCCAAGACTTTTACCATGAAGGGGTGTTGAACTTTTTTCAAATGCTTTCTTGGCATATAGTGAGATGATTATGTGTTTTGTTTTTCCTTTGAGTTTGTTTATATAGTGGATTCCATTGATGGATTTCCAAATATTGAACCCTCCCTGCATTCCTGGGATAAAGCCTACTGGATCATGGTAGATGCTTGTTTTGATGTGTTCTCGGATTCGGTTTGCATGAATATTATTGAGTATATTTGCATCGATATTCTTTTTTTTTTCTTTTTTTTTATTGGATGATTTATTTACATTTCCTATGTTGTCCCCTTACCCCATCCCCCACCACCCCCTCGGAACCCCCAATCCCCTCGCCCCTCCTCCTTCTTCTCTGTGGATGTAACCTCTATCTACACCCCCCCACTCCCACCTCCCCACCCTCAAAATTCCCACCCCCTGGGGCATCCAGCCTTCATGAGGTCAAG
>NW_021613996.1:0-7281 GCF_004785775.1 Grammomys surdaster | reverse complement strand
AACAAAAAACCCAGGATTGCGAAAACTACTCTCAGCAATAAAAGAACTTCTGGAGGAATCACCATCCCCGACTTCAAGCTGTACTACAAAGCAATAGTGATAAAAACTGCATGGTATTGGAACAGAGACAGGCAGGAGGATCAGTGGAATAGAATAGAAGACCCAGAAATGAACCCCCATACCTATGGTAACTTAATCTTTGACAAAGGGGCTAAAACCATCGAATGGAAAAAAGATAGCATTTTCAACAAATGGTGCTGGTACAACTGGAGGTCAGCATGTAGAAAAATGAAAATTGATCCATACTTATCTCCTTGTACAAAGCTCAATTCCAAGTGGATTAAGGACCTCCACCTAAAACCAGCCACACTGAAACTAATAGAAGAGAAACTGGGAAAAACCCTGGAATACATAGGCACAGGGAAAAAGTTCCTGAACAGAACACCAATGGCCTGTGCTCTAAGACCAAAAATTGACAAATGGGACCTCATAAAGCTGCAAAGCTTCTGTAAAGCAAAGGACACAGTCAATAGGACAGAGCGGCAACCAACAGATTGGGAAAAGATCTTCACCAACCCTACATCTGATAAAGGGCTAATATCCAAGGTATACAAAGAACTGAAGAAATTAGACTCTAGACAATGAAAGAACCCTATTAAAAAATGGAGCACAGAGCTGAACAAAGAATTCTCAACTGAGGAAGCTCGAATGGTTGAGAAGCACCTAAAGAAGTGTTCAGCATCCCTAGTCATCAGGGAAATGCAAATGAAAACAACACTGAGATTCCACCTCACACCAGTCAGAATGGCTAAGATCAAAAACACAGGTGACAGTACATGTTGGCGAGGATGTGGAGAAAGAGGAACACTCCTCCACTGTTGGTGGGATTGTAAACTGGTACAACCACTATGGAAGGCAGTCTGGCGGTATCTCAGAAAATTGAACATAGCGTTACCTAGGGACCCAGCTATACCACTCCTGGGCATATACCCAAAAGAAGTTTCAACATACAACAGGGACACATGCTCCACCATGTTCATAGCAGCCTTATTTATAATAGCCAGAAGTTGGAAAGAACCCAGATGCCCTTCAACAGAAGAATGGATGCAGAAAATGTGGTACATTTATACAATGGAGTACTACTCAGCTATTAAAAACAATCAGTTCACAAAATTCCTAGGCAAATGGATGGAGCTGGAAAATATCATCTTGAGTGAGATGACCCAATCTCAAAGGAACATACATGGTATGCACTCACTGATAAGTGGATATTAGCCCAAAAGCTCACAATTTCTAAGAATCTTCATATAGACCACATAAAACTCACATAGAAGAAGGAAGACCAAAGTATGAATACGTTGGTCCTTTTTAGAAGGAGCATCAAAAGTTTCAACCAGAACTCCCAAAGTCTAAACCACCAACCAGAGAGCACAAAGGGAGGGACTCACGCACCTGTATAGGGAATTGAGAGTGACCTTGTTAGACTCCAGTGAAAGTGGAGGGCCAAGGTCCCCAAAAGTTTGGATCCCCTACTGTGTTGGAATTCGAGAGCAGGGAGATAGGACTGGGAGGATGTTTGGAGCACACCATCACAAAAATTAGGAGGAAGGGGTAGGGGATAAGGGATTTGGGGGGAGAATGAGAAAGGAGACAACATTGAAAGGTAAATACGTATAATACCCAATAAAAACCCCACACAGTTAAAGGATTTAAAAAAAAGGGAGTCTATTTATTTTAAATTAATTTCAAAAGTTTCTAGGAGATGCAAATTGGCTAAGATACTATTTTAAGCTCTCCACAAAAGAATTTAAATCTCTGTTCAATATTCTCAAGAGAGAGGTAAACCCTAACTTCCTCAACAGTTAATTGACAAAAGAGAGGTAATCTCACAAAAAGTAGAAAAAGCTATTTCTAATCGATATATCATATAGTCTGATTAATTGTCAGTGGTGCTATAAAAGTCTTTTGACAAAAGATTATTAATATAGATTTATATATCCTTAAATAAGGTCTTCATGACTCTCTGAGTGTGGAAGGAGCAACTGTTGGCGCTTCTGCCCTGGTTTTACAAGAACTCTGAAAAATTGGCTTTAAAAACAAAAGAGGGGAACGGTACCCCCTCAGAAGGAGTCCCCCTGAAATACTCTCCATCATGCCTTGTTCACTTTTCTCTCTCTAAAGCTGAAAGCTCATGGCAAATCTCTTGCTGACCATGTTGGTGACCTCGGGCACCACCAAGACCAACAAAACTTTGCCACAGATATGGGGAAGGACCCTCATACCCATAAAGGGAATGGCCCAGTCCCAGTTCCCTTATGGAGCCGAGGACTGATATGCCTGCCCAATACCACAGAAGGCACAGCTAACCGGCTACCACAAATATTAATGAAAAAAATAGATACCCTCACAAAGCCAGGCCCAATCATAAATACGATGAATAACAATTTACATCCAGGGAAGAGAAATCTCCCTGAGAATCCCCTTCTTTTTTCTTTCCAGGTAAAATTGAATCACCCGTGATGCCTGCTATTAGAAGTTCTAACCCAGATAGACCAGAAGCCAGGAGCCTCGCCCTTACCCTCACCCCCTACCTTTTCCCACCTGCACAAGGTCCCCTGAAGCTGGGCAACTGCAAGATCCTGCTTGGCAACTGCAGGTAGACTCAAAGCAGTGTACCATATCATCTGAAGAATAGCAGGGAGACCATAACTCAAGCAGTGTACCATATCTTCTGAAGAATAGCAGGTTGCAGTCCTCCTCGCCCCCACGAATAACCAGAACCCGCCGGTCGGGTCAAGTGGCACCCAGACGTGGGGCTCGAGGCACGGACCCATCCGGACGAACCCTCATTGAGAGGATGTGCGCATGACATCAAGATTGAGCAAGACAGAGATCATCGCCCGTGACCTGTCGTCCACGGAACCAGGTTGATGCTGCCATCAAGAAGGCAGTTGAAGTTCATTACCATCAGCTGAAAATTGCAGAGGTTCCAGAAGTGACTCCGCAGGAGACTGACACAGCTGTCAGCTCCCCTGCCTCCCCCTACAGTCGACCTCTAGACTTCCACGCCTTCCAGAAGGGTTCCTGGTATGCCTGGCTTTGCCCTCATTTCTCTCGCTAGAGAGCTTGGCCTCTTGATCACCACAACAAAAATTGGCTTTTTCCTAAACCAAGGCCACCCTTGATATGGCCGCTAACATTGGGGAGCCTTCCTTTATGACAATATTACACCCCAAACTGACAAATGGTTGGTAACTTGAACATTTACAAGAGACTAGGATGGCTGTGAGTTAGCCCAATGACAGGATTATTGTAGGTCCACTTCCCAGGGGTCCACCCAATGCAGCCGAAAAGGAGTGCGTGGTGCTGGGAGTGGGTGCAGCCTACATGGCCTAAGACAGGGCTCTCACCCTCCTTTCACCCACATCGGAGTCCCTTGACGTTGCCCATCGTCGACAGCCTAAAGCCTTCGACCATCGATGTGACTCGTCTCACATCAGTGTTTTGGGGTTGTGAACTTGTCTAAGACCCCCCCATAATTAGACATCCAAATTCAAAATTCACATAGTTGGGATTGATCATAAGACGCCTTCTCTAACTAAACAGAGAAGGGGGAGATGCCAGAAGCCAGGACCCTCGCCCTTACCCTCACCTTTCCCACCTGCACAAGGTCCTCTGAAGCTTGGCAACTGCAAGATCCTGCTTAGCAACTGCAGATAGACTCAAAGCAGAGTACCATGTCTTCTTAAGAATAGCAGGGAGACCATAACTCAAGCAGTGTACCATATCTTCTGAAGAACAGCAGGTAGATCATAATTCAAGGCAGTGTACAGTATAGACCATGACATGTTTCAAGGCACAGGCCAAGAAGATTTTGTACTTTTCCACCACCTGGCCCCTCTTACCCCCTCCCCTTGTAAAACATGCTATAAAAAAGCATTTCATGTTCAAAAAAAAAGAAATTTTAAAAAAAGAACTGAAAAAAAATTAAATAACTTGAATAGCCATATGTATGTAGGAAAGAAATGGAATTTATGTCTAAATACCTACACACACACACACACACACACACACACACACTGCACACACCTTTCAGAATCAGATGGCTTCATTATTATACCAAACATTCAAGGATGAAAACTTACCTATAACTAAATCAATTAAACATATCTATACTGGCATATAACTGGCCTCATACTCCTTCATTGCACTATTTATCTATCCATATTTCAATACCATGCTCTTCTTATAAGTGTAGCTTTACAGCAATTTTTAAAGTAATGAGATTGCTCAAACTTTATTTCCATTGTCAAAATTTCCTTAGCTATTCTGGCTCACTGTTTACCTTATACATTTTAAGATCAGATTGCCTATATCTACAAACCAAACTAAAACAAGAAAATCTTACCAGATCTTTGTTAAAAAAAAAAAAACTCATTGCTTTTATAAGTCAGTTTTGGGAGAAATTACATCTTTACTATGAAGAATTTTTGTTTATGTATGTGAATTTTTCGTGGGTATTTTGTAGTTTTCATCATCCCAATCCCATGCAGTCTTAATTAGATTTAGACTTAAATTTTCAGTATTTTATTATAAGTATAACTAATTACTCTTTCCAATTATAATATAATAAATATCTTTTTTGTGTCGCTATCATCTTTTGATCTACTAACTTTCCTATAATTTTTCTGTGGATTAGTTTCGCATATCATTGGATACAATTTTCTAATACCTTGTTATTGCTTTTTTAAAATCTGTGTTCACAAAGAACATCGGTCTCTTGTTTCAAGTAATGTCCTTTGCAACAACCAGACATCAGCATGCAAACAGGGAAGAACAACAAATCCTCAGTGTAAACTTCACACTTTTTACAAAAGGTAATTAAAATGAATCGTACTATAAATAAATGTACAACCCAACAAAATACAGTTTTAATTGTTTTATTTATTTACATTCTAACCATTGACTCCCATCCCCCTCCCACAGTTCCTCATTCCACTCCTCCCCCTTGTCTGAAGAAGATGCTCCTCCCAACCAGGCCTCCCCCTTTCCTGGGGCCTCAAGTCTCTCAAGGATTGAATGCATCTTCTCCCACTAAGGCCAGAACAGGCAGTCCTCTGCTATATACGTGCTGGAGGCCTTGGTGCAGCCTGTGTATGCTGCCTAGTTGGTGGTTCAGTCTCCGGGATCTTTCTAGGGTCTGGGTTAGTTGAGACTTCTAGTCTTCCTATGGGGTTGTCCTCCCATTCAGCTTCTTCAATCCTTCTCCTAATTCAAACATAGGAGTCCTCAATTTCAGTCCAATGGTTGAGTTTAAGTAGCTGCGTTTGTCTCAGTCAGCTGCTGGTAGGGCCTCTCAGAGGACAGCCATGCTAGGCTCCTGTCTTCAGTCTCTTCTCCATTTTTGTCCTTTCAGTTCTTTAGACAGGAACAGTTCTAGGTCAGAAATTTTGACTGTGGGTTAGTAACCCAGTCCCTCCACTTGAGGCCCTGTCTACCTACTGGAGGTGAACTCTTCAAGTTCCCTCTCCCCATTGTTGGGCATTTCATCTAAGGTCTCTCACCTCCTGGGTCTCTGACACTTTATAGAGCCCCCCTCCAGGCTGCATATTTCCATTCACTCATTCCCTTTGGGCCTCTGTCCTGCACCCCCCATACCTGATCTTGTTCCCCTCTTCCCCTCCCCCTCTCCCTCCTAGGTCCCTCCCTTCCTCTATCTCCCTTGATTATTTGCTTCCCCCTTCTAAGTGGGATTGAAGCATCTTCTCTTGGCCTTTCTGATTGTTACACTTCTTATGGTCTGTGGGTTGTATCCTAGGCATTCTGTCCTTTTTTGGCTAATATCCACTTATCAGTGACTATATACCATACATATGGTATCTTTGGGGTCTAAGTTACCCCACTCAGGATATTTTCTGTTCTGTCCATTTGCCTGTAAAATTCAAAATATCCTCATTTTTAATAGCTGAATAGTATTCCATTATGTAAATGAACCACATTTTCTGTATCCATTTTCAGTTGAGGGACATCTGGATTGTTTCCAGCTTCTGGCTATTATAAATAAGGCTGCTATGAACATAGTGGTGCATGTGATATGATAGTGCATCTTTTGAGTATATGCCCAGGAGTGGTATAGCTGGGTCCTTGGGTACTACTATGTCCAATTTTCTGAGAAACCACCAGATTGATTTCCAGAGTATAGGCTTTTGTAGGAAGATCTGAAGATTTTTTTTAAATTTCCTTAGTTTCTGTTGTTATGTCTCCTTTTTCATTTCTGATTTTGTTAATTTTGATACTGTCTCTGTGCCCTTTAGTGAGTTTGACTATTTCTTACTATCTACTCCTCTTGGATGTGTTTGCTTATTTCTATTCTAGAGCTTTCAGGTATGCTGTTATACTTATGTGGGATCTCTCCAATTTCTTTACCAGGAGCTTAGTGCTATAAAATTTCCTCTTAGCACTGCTTTCATTGTGTCCCATAAGTTTGAGTATGTTGTGTCTTCATTTTCATTGAATTCTATAAAGTCTCTCCAAGACTTTTTGTTTGTTTGTTTGTTTTGTTTTTTCGAGACAAGGTTTCTCTGCGTAGCCCTGGCTGTCCTGGAATTCACTCTGTAGACCAGGCTGGCCTCAAACTCAGAAATCCGCCTGCCTCTGTCTCCCAAGTGCTGGGATTAAAGGCATGTGCCACCACCACCCGGCTTCTCCAAGACTTTCAACATGAAAAGATGCTGGATTTTGTCAAAGGCCTTTTCAGCATCTAATGAGATGATGTTGTGTCTTTTTTTTCTTTCAGTTTGTTTATATGGTGGATTATGTTGATAGATTTTTACATGAATCCCTAGGAAACAAAATAACTTTTAATACTGAAAAGAGAGTTGTATATATTTGGATATGTTCATGAATGAGCTAAATATTCCTGGAAGGATATATGTGAAACTACCAGCAGTTAAATCTTTTCTGAGAGAAGGAGCAATGAAGGCTTTTAGTGTATATTTTATCTTTGTATATTACATTTCCTCTTTAAAAAATATAAACACATGCATCATTAAAGTAAAAATACTTTTAATTCACAATCATATATTGTATATGTTGTATGTATATATTATATGTTCATAAAGTATAATACGACAGCTTGAAAAAATATTAACAATATCCTGTCCTGTCAAAAATGTGAGCAACTGGGTTTGGGACCGAGCCTAGAGCAGGTCGCAGGCAGCAGCTCCGTACCCAACCGCAGAAAACCAAGAAAAACAGGGACTCCCAGGAGCTTGAACTCAC
>NW_021613995.1:0-1218 GCF_004785775.1 Grammomys surdaster | reverse complement strand
GATAAGTTCCTATGTGTATTAGGAACTTATAATTTCAGAGAGTATTTCCCTGACACCAAGGCTGGGAATATGGCATTAGGCAGGCATGCAGGCAGGCAGTGATGTTGCTAGAGCAACAGCTGAGAGCATCCATCTTTATCCTCAACCAGGGAGGTGAAGGGACACTAGGAATGTCTTTCTGGGTCTGGGTTACATCATTCAGAGTGATTATTTCTGGCCCCATCCATTGACTTGTAAATTTCATTTCATTTACAGCTGAATTCGATTGTGTATGTGAGTTGTCTTGTAGTATATGTGAGACTTGTTGGGTTTATGTGTGGGTCGTGCTTCTGTCTTGCCATGTGACTAGGTCCTCTAGTAGGGACAGAGGCACAGGAATTCAACTGTGTTCACTTTATGATAGTGCCAGGTGGACTAAAGGCTGTGTTTAGCTGCAGGACTCTACTCTAAGCTGGGGAGCACAGTGTGAGGTCTCCAAGAGAGCCAGAGCTCTTGTAAGAAAGAGTGTCTTGGAAGGAATGCTTAATTGGCTATGTCCCTCTGGCCTTTAGGTACCTCATCAATATGGAGATCTGTCTTGAGTCTCCTTGACCTGTAGTCATCCCCTCTACCTGTGGAGCGGCTAGCCTACAGGATTGAAAGCATGGATCAATGGAGGTCTGTGGCCTCCTGTGGGAAGCCTGGATTCTGGCAGCATGGCAAAATGCATGCCATCACTTAGAAACACCTAGGGTTCCAGGAGATTTCTAGTTGGTGCTCGACTAGAAACCATGCTGTTATTTCACAGTCAACATCTAGGAACCATATTTTCATTATCCATTCATCAGTTGTAGGACATCTAGGTTATTTTCCTTTCTTGGCAATTGGGAATAAAGCAGCAAGGAACATGAACACACCTGTTACCTCTGAAGTAGAATCATATCCTTTAGATATATGACAAGGAAGAGTGTCTTAGTTAGTTTTCTATTTCTGTGAAGTGACACCATGACCATGGAAGCTCTTTTTAAAGAACACATTTAAATGGGGCCTGCTTACCATGTCAGAAGTTTAGTCCACTATTGTCTTGGCAGATGCATGGCAGAACTCAGGCAAACGTGATGCTGGAGAAGTAGCTGATAGTTCTGTATCCAGATCTATAGGAAGCAGGAAAAACACTGGCCCTGAGTTGGGCTTTTGAAACTTCAAAGCCCAACCCCACAACAAGGGCATACCTCCTAA
>NW_021613994.1:0-1166 GCF_004785775.1 Grammomys surdaster | reverse complement strand
GTTGTCTAAG
Organism: Grammomys surdaster; assembly: GCF_004785775.1. NCBI lineage: Eukaryota > Metazoa > Chordata > Mammalia > Rodentia > Muridae > Grammomys > Grammomys surdaster. The sequence continues at coordinate 1,156 of NW_021613994.1, read as the reverse complement.
ATTATGGAACACTGTGTTTGCTTTTACTACAAACTCATGTTAAGATCACTGGATCACTGTGCAAGGTTTGGGGTTCAAGCCTCAACTCCCCAGAACAAACAAACCAAGTGATGTTGGATGTATGGGTTCACATCCATGATCAAAGGACTCAGAAAGCTGAAGAAGTATGAGTTTGAGAAGCAGCCTCAGATACATAGTGAGACCCTACCAAGACCCAAACTTAAAATCCAGACATTTTGGATTCCGCCCTCCCCTCTTCCTCCTTCTCTTCCTCCTCCTTCATTTTTTCCTCCTCCTGCTCCTCCTCTCTGCATGGTGTCCTTTCTCTCAGACCCCACCCCATGGTGACTTGGTCCTTGGGGCCAGTAAATTCACCAAGAACAGCTTCCCAATAAATCTACACTTAATATAATCTATTCTGGCTTGAACTACTCTTTTCACAAGCAGAGAAATAAGCTATCAATTATGATGATGTCATTCATTTATTTAACCTGTATGGGTGTTTTAACTGCAAGGATGTCTGTATATATACCATGTGCATGCCTGATACACAAGGAGGCCAGAAGAGGCCACCAGATCATCTATGACTGGAATTACAGTTGTTTGTGAGCTGCCATGTGGGTGCTGGGATTGCAGGCTTGTAGTATTATGCCCAGTTACTCTGTGGCAGTCAAGTATATCCTCTTAATGGTGCTAGGAGAAACTCTTCATCCCCTTGTGTATTCCTTTTCTCTTAGCCCCCTCACAGCAGGAGAAACTTCTCTATTTCAAAGTGAGTCAAAGGGCACTGAGCATCCTGTTTGGGCTCCTACAGCTTCCTCTTGATGACAGGGTCCCAAACTCACAATCCTCCTGCCTCAGCGACCCAAGTGCTAGGATTGCGAGTATGTGCCATCATGCCTGCCTAGACAAGCTCCCTTTTCCAGTGGAAATAATAACCATTGGTAAATTAAAACACACACACACACATACACACGTTTATAACCCTGTATTCTCATGTTCGAAACATGTAACAAAACAGTAGAGGGTAACTCCTAACTGGCTATCCTACTAGAAGAAAGCACAGAAATTATGGAGTATAACAGGCTTGTGTTCAACTACAATACCAGGAATGAATAAAGCTGGGTATCATATGTAACTCCTATGATCCTCTATT
>NW_021613993.1:0-2479 GCF_004785775.1 Grammomys surdaster | reverse complement strand
CAGTAATATTTCAACCATATGGTTAGGAAACTGCTGAGCTAGATGTTCGGTGTGGGCAGTCAGATACAATATTGCACTGTACTTGAAAAACTCAGGTTCTTATAAGTAAAGTTCTCACAACTTAGGCTACAAGTCTGTTTAGAATAATATAACTATAGTATTTTAGAGATTTAAATTAGTGTTAGACCAGTATACATTATTTATCTTAAATGTTATTTGTTTAATTATTTGAAATTGGAGACAAATATCAATAGAGACTATTTCTGATATTTAGTTTTTATTGCATATAAATATAACATGTTTGGATTATTTACATTTAGAATTGTAACACTGATGTGGCTACACACACACACACATATATATACATATACATATTCATATACATATACATATATATATATGTAGCTACACATGTGAAAACAGGGATGATAGATATTACTGAATAGCTGATCCTCTATGATTGAGAATTTTCCTTCTTCACTGGTTTTGTGAATGTGCTTAACAGCCAGTAGCAAGAAGAGAAGGAGGAACAGAGATTCTTCTGAAAATCCATCCTTACTTTAGTGATGAGTTGGGGGAAAATGTGTAGTTAGGATTTTGGTTTCTTTAAAAATCACAGAAATAGGAATGTACTTTAATCTCAGGAGTGGGGACATGGGGCTGCTTTGGACTGTCCGAAGCAGCTGACTATGATTTGCCTCATGCTCTAGCAGGAGTGTGATTTTTGCCAGGTGCAGATAGTTTCTGCGATTGTGTGACATTTTGGAATTCTGGGAACTTCTCAGAGGGTATATAAGTGCTAGGGCCCTAGAGGAGTGGTGGATTGCTGTTTGGTTGCTGTTGGTAGCAGTTTGTTAAGTAGTCATGTGCAAAGAAGAAACAATAAGAAGAAATTATATATTCTCACAGCAAAGATCAAACTCGCCCCAAGAAACTTGATGTCCCTCATCAACAAGAAGTAGTCTAATGATAACATCACCCCTTTCCTACCCTTGACTTTATTCCAGGATCTCTTTCCTCTCTATCCTTTTTTCTCTCCTATCTAGGGTTAGGAGGTTGAAAGGGTGGAAGAAAGGGGTGACACATCAAAATGATCATCTATCATGATCAAGTAGGCTTCATCCCAGGGATGCAAGGACGGTTCAATATACGGAAATCCATCAACTTAATCTACTATATAAACAAACTCAAAGAAGAAAACCACATGATCATCTCACTAGATGCTGAGAAAGCATTTGACAAAATTCAACATCCCTTCATGTTAAAAGTATTGGAAAGATCAAGAATTCAAGGCCCATTCCTAAATATAGTAAAAGCAATATACAGCAAACCAGTAGCCAGTATCAAAGTAAATGGAGAGAAACTTGAAGCAATCCCACTAAAATCAGGGACTAGACAAGGGTGCCCACTCTCTCCCTACCTATTCAATATAGTACTCAAAGTCCTAGCCAGAGCAATTAGAAAAAAGAGGTCAAAGGGATACAAATTGGAAAGGAAGAAGTCAAAATATTACTATTTGCAGATGATATGATAATATACTTAAGGGATCCCAAAACTTCCACCAAAGAACTCCTAGACATGATAAACAACTTCAGCAAAGTGGCTGGATATAAAATTAACTCAAACAAATCAGTAGCCTTCCTCTACTCAAAGGATAAACAGGCTGAGAAAGAAATTAGGGAAATGACACCCTTCACAATAGTCACAAATAATATAAAATACCTTGGTGTGAATCTAACCAAGCAAGTGAAAGATCTCTATGACAAGAACTTCAAGTCTTTGAAGAAAGAAATTGAAGAAGATGTCAGAAGACAGAAAAATCTCTCATGCTCATGGATTGGCAGGAAAATTGTCTTTGTAATACCGATTTTTTTACTGTGTGTGGACAGCAGATATATATGAGTTTATGTGTCTAAATACATATGGTTCCTTGTTGAGAGATATTTAGTAAACCAGAAGAGTAGCCAGAAGTGATGTATAGATAATTATTACCCAAGGTGACTTAGAAAGCTTCCCAAGGACTCCTTCAGAAAGCTGCTAATGATTAAGTGTGAAAGGCAGGCAGCAAAGGAGCCATTGAGTGTTATGTTCCCTGCATCCCTGGTTGGTGTAGTAAGGCACTCTTTTTTTCCCCCTTGTTCCTTCTTTATTGATTCAGACATCTATTCAGCAATCATTTTTAAATGTTTGCTCTTTTCTGGGTACTCAGCTGGTTCTCTGGAAGAGAAGGGTAAACACACAGAGCCTGGTCCACGCCTCAGAGTCTGGTAGAGCAGAGGGACATCAGACAGCAACTTCTCGAGTGTTCTGCAGACACATGACCTTTATCTTGAGAGTCTAGAAGAGGAAGCAATTATTGTCATTTGGAGATATCAGGCTCCTCCTGATGGAAGACCTCTGCCCTGACCTTGAGAGATAAAGTCTGAGATGGCGGGTTAGAGTTATAGCTTGGTGGTAGACATCTTACCTAGTGCAGAGA
>NW_021613992.1:0-12336 GCF_004785775.1 Grammomys surdaster | reverse complement strand
TTCTAATGATGATGCTAGAGGACTACAAGAAGGAAGTAAATAACACTATCAAAAAACTTGAGGAGAACACAGGAAAACAGGATGAAGTCCTTAAAGAAACACAAAAATCCTTTAAAGAATTACAAGAAAACACAAACAAACAGATGAAGGAAGTGAACAAAACCATCCAGGACATAAAAATGGAAGTGGAAACAATAAAGAAATCACAAAGGGAGACTATCCTGGAGATAGAAAACCTAAAAAAGAAATCAGGAGTCATAGACACAAGCATCACCAACAGAATACAAGAGATAGAAGAAAGAATCTCAGGTGCAGAAGATACCTTAGAAAATATTGACACAACTATCAAAGAAAATGCAAAATGCAAAAAGTTGCTATCTCAAAATATCCAGGAAATCCAGGACGCAATGAGAAGACCAAACCTAAGGATAATAGGTATAGATGAGAGTGAAGATTCCCAACTTAAAGGGCCAGTAAATATCTTCAACAAAATTATTGAGGAAAACTTCCCTAATCTAAGGAATGAGATGCCCATAATCACACAAGAAGCCTACAGAACGCCAAACAGACTAGATCAAAAAAGAAATACCTCCCGTCACATAATAATCAAGACTCAAAATGTACAAAACAAAGACAGAATTTTAAAAGCAGTAAGGGAAAAAGGCCAAATAACATATAAAGGCAAACCTATCAGAATTACACCTGACTTCTCACCAGATACTATAAAAGCCAGAAGATCCTGGACAAATATCATACAAACCCTAAGAGAACATAAATGCCAGCCCAAGCTACTTTACCCAGCAAAACTCTCAATTACCATAGACGGAGAAACTAAGATATTCCATGACAAAACTGAATTTACACAGTATCTTCCCACAAATCCAGCTTTACAAAGGATAATGGCAGGAAAGCTCCAATACAAGGAGGGCAATCATACCCCAGAAAGAGCAAGAAAATAATCCTTTTCCATCAAACCCAAAAGAAGATAACCACACAAACGATGTCTCCACTATTAGCAAAAATGACAGGAAGCAAGAACACCCTCTCCTTAATATCTCTTAACATCAATGGACTCAATTCCCCAATAAAAAGGCATAGGCTAACGGACTGGATATGCAAACAGGACCCAGCTTTTTGCTGCTTACAGGAAACCCACCTCAGTGACAAAGACAGACACTACCTTAGAGTAAAAGGTTGGAAAACAATTTTTCAAGCAAATGGCACTAAGAAACAAGCGGGAGTAGCCATTCTAATATCGAATAAAATCAACTTTCAACTTAAAACTATCAAAAAGGATAAGGAAGAGCATTTCATACTTGTCAAAGGAAAAGTCAACCAACATGAACTCTCAATTCTGAATATCTATGCGCCAAATACAAGAGCATCGAATTTCATAAAAGAAACCTTACTAAAGCTCAAAACACACATTGCACCTCACATAATAATAGTGGGTGACTTCAACACCCACTCTCAGCAATGGATAAATCATGGAAACAGAAACTAAATAGAGATACAGTAAAACTAACAGAAGTTATGAACCAAATGGACTTAACAGATATCTATAGAACATTTCACCCTAAAGCAAAAGAATATACCTTTTTCTCAGCACCTCATGGTACCTTCTCCAAAATAGACCATATAATTGGGCACAAGACAGGCCTCAACAGATATAAGAAAATTGAAATAATTCCCTGCATCCTATCAGATCACCATGGTCTAAGGCTGGTCTTCAAAAATGACAAAGAGAATGGAAAGCCCACATTTACATGGAAACTGAACAACACCCTACTCCTTGATAATCAGGTAAGGGAAGAAATAAAGAAAGAAATTAAAAACTTTTTAGAATTTAATGAAAATGATGACACAACATACCAAAATTTATGGGATACAATGAAAGCAGTGCTAAGAGGAAAATTCATAGCTCTAAGTGCCTACAAAAAGAAACTGGAGGGAGCATACACTAACAGCTTGACAGAGCACCTGAAAGACCTAGAACAAAAAGAAGCTAATACACCCAAGAGGAGTAGAAGGCAGGAAATAATTAAACTCAGGGCTGAAATCAAACAAATTGAAACAAAAAGAACTATCCAAAGAATCAATAAAACCAGGAGCTGGTTCTTTGAGAAAATCAACAAGATAGATAAACCCTTAGCTAAACTAATCAGAGGGCAGAGAGACAGTATCCAAATTAATAAAATCAGAACTCAAAAGGGGGACATAACAACAGAAACTGAGGAAATTAAAAAAATCATCAGATCCTACTACAAAAGCCTATATTCAACAAAATTGGAAAATTTGGATGAAATGGACAGTTTCCTAGACCAATACCAGTTGCCAATGTTAAATCAGGACCAGATAAACCATCTAAACAGTCCCATAACCCCAAAAGAAATAGAAGCAGTCATTAAAAGTCTCCCTACAAAGAAAAGCCCGGGACCAGACGGTTTTAGTGCAGAATTCTATCAGACCTTCAAGGAAGACCTAATTCCAATTCTTTTCAAACTATTCCACAAAATAGAAACAGAAGGTACACTACCCAACTCATTCTTTGAAGCCACAATTACACTCATACCTAAGCCACACAAAGACCCAACAAAGAAAGAGAACTTCAGGCCAATCTCCCTTATGAACATTGATGCAAAATTACTCAATAAAATTCTAGCGAACCGAATTCAAGAACACATCAAAACAATTATCCATCACGATCAAGTTGGCTTCATCCCAGGAATGCAGGGTTGGTTCAATATTCGGAAATCCATCAATGTAATCCATTATATAAACAAACTCAAAGAAAAAAACCACATGATCATCTCACTAGATGCTGAGAAAGCATTTGACAAAATTCAACACCCCTTCATGATAAAAGTCTTGGAAAGGTCAGGAATTCAAGGTCCATACCTAAACATAGTAAAAGCAATTTACAGCAAACCAGTAGCCAGCATTAAACTAAATGGAGAGAAACTTGAAGCAATCCCACTAAAATCAGGGACTAGGCAAGGCTGCCCACTCTCCCCCTACTTATTGAATGTAGTATTGGAAGTCCTAGCCAGAGCAATTAGGCAACACAAGGAGGTCAAAGGGATACAAATTGGAAAGGAAGAAGTCAAAATCTCACTATTTGCAGATGATATGATAGTATACTTAAGTGACCCCAAAACTTCCACCAGAGAACTCCTAAACCTAATAAACAACTTTAGCAAAGTGGCTGGATATAAAATTAACTCAAGCAAATCAGTAGCCTTCCTCTACTCAAAAGATAAACTGGCTGAGAAAGAAATTATGGAAATGACACCCTTCAAAATAGTCACAGATAATATAAAATACCTTGGTGTGAACCTAACCAAGCAAGTAAAAGACCTGTATGACAAGAACTTCATTCCCCTGAAGAAAGAAATCGAAGCCGATCTCAGAAGATGGAAAGATCTCCCATGCTCATGGATTGGAAGGATTAATATAGTAAAAATGGCTATTTTGCCAAAAGCCATCTACAGATTTAATGCAATCCCCATCAAAATTCCCACTCAATTCTTCTCAGAGATAGAAAGAGCAATCTTAAAATTTATTTGGAATAACAAAAAACCCAGGATTGCGAAAACTACTCTCAGCAATAAAAGAACTTCTGGAGGAATCACCATCCCCGACTTCAAGCTGTACTACAAAACAATAGTGATAAAAACTGCATGGTATTGGAACAGAGACAGGCAGGAGGATCAGTGGAATAGAATAGAAGACCCAGAAATGAACCCCCCATACCTATGGTAACTTAATCTTTGACAAGGGGGCTAAAACCATCGAATGGAAAAAATATAGCATTTTCAACAAATGGTGCTGGTCCAACTGGTGGTCAGCATGTAGAAAAATGAAAATTGATCCATACTTATCTCCTTGTACAAAGCTCAATTCCAAGTGGATTAAGGACCTCCACCTAAAACCATCCACACTGAAACTAATAGAAGAGAAACTGGGAAAAAGCCTGGAATACATAGGCACAGGGAAAAAGTTCTTGAACAGAACGCCAATGGCCTGTGCTCTAAGACCAAAAATTGACAAATGGGACCTCATAAAGCTGCAAAGCTTCTGTAAAGCAAAGGACACAGTCAATAGGACAGAGCGGCAACCAACAGATTGGGAAAAGATATTCACCAACCCTACATCTGATAAAGGGCTAATATCCAAGGTATACAAAGAACTGAAGAAATTAGACTCTAGACAATCAAAGAACCCTATTAAAAAATGGAGCACAGACCTGAACAAAGAATTCTCAACTGAGGAAGCTCGAATGGTTGAGAAGCACCTAAAGAAGTGTTCAGCATCCCTAGTCATCAGGGAAATGCAAATGAAAACAACACTGAGATTCCACCTCACACCAGTCAGAATGGCTAAGATCAAAAACACAGGTGACAGTACATGTTGGTGAGGATGTGGAGAAAGAGGAACACTCCTCCACTGTTGGTGGGATTGTAAACTGGTACAACCACTATGGAAGGCAGTCTGGCAGTATCTCAGAAAATTGAACAAAGCGTTACCTAGGGACCCAGCTATACCACTCCTGGGCCTATACCCAAAAGACGTTTCAACATACAACAGGGACACATGCTCCACCATGTTCATAGCAGCCTTATTTATAATAGCCAGAAGTTGGAAAGAACCCAGATGCCCTTCAACAGAAGAATGGATGCAGAAAATGTGGTACATTTATACAATGGAGTACTACTCAGCTATTAAAAACAATCAGTTCACAAAATTCCTAGGCAAATGGATGGAGCTGGAAAATATCATCTTGAGTGAGATGACCCAATCTCAAAGGAACATACATAGTATGCACTCACTGATAAGTGGATATTAGCCCAAAAGCTCACAATTTCTAAGAATCTTCATATAGACCACATAAAACTCACATAGAAGAAGGAAGACCAAAGTATGAATGCGTTGGTCCTTTTTAGAAGGAGCATCAAAAGTTTCAACCAGAACTCCCAAAGTCTAAACCACCAACCAGAGAGCACAAAGGGAGGGACTCACGCACCTGTATAGGGAATTGAGGGTGACCTTGTTAGACTCCAGTGAAAGTGGAGGGCCAAGGTCCCCAAAAGTTTGGATCCCCTACAGTGTTGGAATTCGAGAGCAGGGAGATGGGACTGGGAGGATGTTTGGAGCACACCATCACAAAAATTAGGAGGAAGGGGTAGGGGATAAGGGATTTGGGGGGAGAATGAGAAAGGAAACAACATTGAAAGGTAAATACGTATAATACCCAATAAAAACCCCACAGAGATAAAGGATTTAAAAAAAAGGAAGTCTATTTATTTTAAATTAATTTCAAAAGTTTCTAGGAGATGCAAATTGGCTAAGATACTATTTTAAGCTCTCCACAAAAGAATTTAAATCTCTGTTCAATATTCTCAAGAGAGAGGTAAACCCTAACTTCCTCAACAGTTAATTGACAAAAGAGAGGTAATCTCACAAAAAGTAGAAAAAGCTATTTCTAATCAATATATCATATAGTCTGATTAATTGTCAGTGGAGCTATAAAAGTCCTTTGACAAAAGATTATTAATATAGATTTATATATCCTTAAATAAGGCCTTCATGACTCTCTGAGTGTGGAAGGAGCAACTGTTGGCGCTTCTGCCCTGATTTTACAAGAACTCTGAAAAATTGGCTTTAAAAACAAAAGAGGGGGAACGGTACCCCCTCAGAAGGAGTCCCCCTGAAATACTCTCCATCATGCCTTGTTCACTTTTCTCTCTCTAAAGCTGAAAGCTCATGGCAAATCTCTTGCTGACCATGTTGGTGACCTCGGGCACCACCAAGACCAACAAAACTTTGCCACAGATATGGGGAAGGACCCTCATACCCATAAAGGGAATGCCCCAGTCCCAGTTCCCTTATGGAGCCAAGGACTGATATGCCTGCCCAATACCACAGAAGGCACAGCTAACCGGTTACCACAAATATTAATGAAAAAAATAGATACCCTCACAAAGCCAGGCCCAATCATAAATACGATGAATAACAATTTACATCCAGGGAAGAGAAATCTCCCTGAGAATCCCCTTCTTTTTTCTTTCCAGGTAAAATTGAATCACCCGTGATGCCTGCTATTAGAAGTTCTAACCCAGATGTACCAGAAGCCAGGAGCCTCGCCCTTACCCTCACCCCCTACCTTTTCCCACCTGCACAAGGTCCCCTGAAGCTGGGCAACTGCAAGATCCTGCTTGGCAACTGCAGATAGACTCAAAGCATTGTACCATATCATCTGAAGAATAGCAGGGAGACCATAACTCAAGCAGTGTACCATATCTTCTGAAGAATAGCAGGTTGCAGTCCTCCTCGCCCCCACGAATAACCAGGACCCGCCGGTCGGGTCAAGTGGCACCGAGACGTGGGGCTCGAGGCACGGACCCATCCGGACGGACCCTCATTGAGAGGATGTGCGCAGGACATCAAGATTGAGCAAGACAGAGATCATCGCCCGTGACCTGTCGTCCACGGAACCAGGTTGATGCTGCCATCAAGAAGGCAGTTGAAGTTCATTACCATCAGCTGAAAATTGCAGAGGATCCAGAAGTGACTCCACAGGAGACTGACACAGCTGTCAGCTCCCCTGCCTCCCCCTACGGTCGACCCCTAGACTTCCACACCCTCCAGAAGGGTTCCTGGTATGCCTGGCTTTGCCCTCGTTTCTCTCGCTAGAGAGCTTGGCCTCTTGATCACCACAACAAAAATTGGCTTTTTCCTAAACCAAGTCCACCCTTGATATGGCCGCTAACATTGGGGAGCCTTCCTTTATGACAATATTACACCCCAAACTGACAAATGGTTGGTAACTTGAACATTTACAAGAGACTAGGATGGCTGTGAGTTAGTCCAATGACGGGATTATTGTAGGTCCACTTCCCAGGGGCCCACCCAATGCAGCCGAAAAGGAGTGCGTGGTGCTGGGAGTGGGTGCAGCCTACATGGCCTAAGACAGGGCTCTCACCCTCCTTTCACCCACATCAGAGTCCCTTGACGTTGCCCATCGTCGACAGCCTAAAGCCTTCGACCATCGATGTGACTCATCTCACATCAGTGTTTTGGGGTTGTGAACTTGTCTAAGACCCCCCATAATTAGACATCCAAATTCAAAACTCACATAGTTGGGATTGAACATAAGACGCCTTCTCTAACTAAAAAGAGAAGGGGGAGATGCCAGAAGCCAGGACCCTCGCCCTTACCCTTACCCCCTACCTTTCCCCACCTGCACAATGTCCTCTGAAGCTTGGCAACTGCAAGATCCTGCTTAGCAACTGCAGATAGACTCAAAGCAGAGTACCATGTCTTCTTAAGAATAGCAGGGAGACCATAACTCAAGCAGTGTACCATATCTTCTGAAGAACTGCAGGTAGATCATAATTCAAGGCAGTGTACCATATAGACCATGACATGTTTCAAGGCACAGGCCAAGAAGATTTTGTACTTTTCCACCACCTGGACCCTCTTACCCCCTCCCCTTGTAAAACATGCTATAAAAAAAAAAAAGCATTTCATGTTCAAAAAAAAAAAAAGAAATTAAAAAAAAAAAAAAGAATCTCTGTATTAACCACTACCCAGTAGTCAACCACACATTGGTTTGGTCAAATTTCTTTGACTAAACTTGAGAACAACAAAAATCTGTGTAAAAACATAAAAAAATTGAAAGCAAGTTGACAGCAGCATCATTAAGCAAAACCATAGAAGGTTCCCTTCCCTCTAGAGCCTATCATCTTCCTAGTTGTATGCTTTTGACCAGGTTTAAGTACCAGGTATAAAATCCTTCTGTTAAAACACCACTCCTATCTCATGAAATTCAATGAAGAGGTAGCCCACAGAATAGGAGAAAATACTTTCCATTTATATACATGACTGGAATTTTTAAATTTTCTTTTAAAATTTTTATTCACTTTACACTGCCCCCCAAGACCTGCCCTCACATAGTCCCTCTTCCCAACTCCCTCTACCTCTCCTCTAAAAGGGTGGAGACCCCCTAGGTAACCGATCCCTCTGGCACATATACTTTCTGCAGGGCTAGGTGCATCCTCTCCCACTGAGGCAAGTAAAGGCACCCCAGTTAGGAGAACGTATATCAGACAGACAACAGCTTTAGGGATGGCCCTTGCTCTAGTTGTTGGGGGATCTACATGAAGACCAAGCTGTACATCTGCTCTATATATTCAGGATGGGCCTAGGCCCAGCCTGTGTATGTTCTTCGGTTCGTAGTTCAGTTTCTGAGAGCCCCTACGCATACAGGTTAGTTGACTTTGTTAGTCTTTCAGTGGATTTCCAATCCCCCTTTCTCCTACTCTTCCATAGGAGTCCCTGAGTTTGGTTCAATGTTTGGTTATAGGTCTCTACATCTGTTTCAGCCAGCTGCTGGGAGGGCCTCTCAGAGGACAGCCTTGCTAGGCTCCTGTCTGCAAAAACAACAGAGCGTCATTACTAAGGTCAGGGATTGGTGCATGCCCATAAGATGGGTCTCAAGTGGGGCCAGTTATTGTTTGGCCATTCCCTCAGCCTCTGCTCAGTCCCCTTCCCTGCATTTCTTCTAGACCTCTGCTCAATCCCCTTCCCTTCTACTAGACAGGGTAAATTTTGTGTTTAAAGTTTTGTGGGTGGGTTGGTGTTCCTATCACTCCACTGGGTTTCCTTTCTGGCTACAGGAGGTGGTCTCTTCAGGTTCCCTAACCTCACTACTGTGAGTTTCAACTAAGGTCATCCTCTCTGAAGAGCTTCCCCCATCCCAGATCTCTGTCAAGTTCTAGTCCTCGAGCTTTGGCCCACCACTTCCTCTCCCAACCTCTGCCAGCTGCAGATTTTCATTCATTCTCCAATCCCTCTGGTCCTCTCTCCTATCTCTCCCTACACCTGATTCTGAAATTCCCCCCACACCCCACAATCCCCTCTCCTCCAATTCGCCAGTACCCTCCCTCCATCTGCCTCCCTATCTAAGTGATATTCAAGCATCCTCACTTGGGCTTCCTTCTAGTTTAGCATCTTTGGACCTGTGGACTGTAGCATGGGTATCCTGTACTTTATGGCTAATATCCACTTTGCCTTATAGAAGCTTTTTAGTTTTATCATGTCCCATTTATCAGTTGTTCTTAGAGCCTGAGCCATTGTTGATCTGTTCAGGAAGTTGTCTGCTGTACCAATGAGTTCAGAGTTATTCCCCACTTTCTGTTCTATAAGATTTAGTGTATCTGATTCTTAGCCCATTTATCATTTGGATTATGGAGGGCTACTGATGTATCAAGCCACTTTGCTGAAGGTACTTATCAGATGTAGGAGTTCTCTGGTGGAATTTTTGGGGTCACTTATGTATGCTATCACATCATCTGTAAATAAAGATACTTTGACTTCCTCCTTTCCAACTTGTATCCTCTTGATCTCCTTTAGTAGCCCTATTGCTCTAGTTAGCTCTTCAAATATTACACTGAATAGATAAGAAGATACTGGGCAGCCTTGTATCATCCCTGATTTTAGCAGAATCACTTTAAGTTTCTCTCCATTTAATTTTATGTTGGCTATTAGCTTGCTGTATATTGCTTTTATTATGTTTAGGTATGCACCTTGTTATCTCCAATCTCTCTAAGACTTTTAACATGAAAAGGTGTTGGGTTTTGTCAAAGGCTTTTTTAGCATCTAACAAGATAATCATACAGTTTTTCTTCTTTTACTTTGTTTATATGGTGGATTACATTGATGGATGTTTATGTATTTAACCATCCCTGTAGGAGGAGGTGCTAATACTAAGATCTAAGATCTGGTCCCCTAATTGTTTTTTGATTTTGTCAATAAAGAAGGCTGGGAGCCAATTGCTGGATGAAACATACAGTTGGGACTTCTGGCAGACACAGGGAAAGAGAGGGGCTTTTTCTCCCATGTCTTGAAGGAAAAGGAATGCTGCAATCATGTAAGGCCTTGGGGACAGCTAGGGACAGTGGCCTCCACTATGGGTGGGTAGCCAAGGATGTGAAGGAGAGACAAGGATAATTAATTGATAAGGGTATCCCTTTCCATGCAGGAGATTCTGTGCCCAGCAATTGTGTCACAAAAGGCAAACTGTAAAGTGCTGACTGTGTGTTTTTTATCCTCAGATTCAAGTTCTCGGGAGTGAGCTAGTAGAGCAGTCAACTCCTGAAGTAAAGACAGAGAAGCTGGGTCAGTGCTGGCAGCTTGGCGGAGCTAAGCTGGGAGGAACAAAAGGGAATCAGGAGAGGCCAGTCATAGTCACAGCTCCCGGGCAAAGGCAGTATCATGTTTTTTAAATTACACATAACACATTCCTGCATCCCTGGGATGAAGCCTACTTGATCATGGTGGATATTTTCTATGTGTTCCTGGATTTGGTTTGCAAGTATTTTTTTTATTTTATTAATTTTATTTATTTTTATTACTTTTATTTTTTTATAGCACAGTCATTACCTTCCCCCCTTGCTGCCCCCCCAACAGTTCCTCATTCCATTCCTCCCCTGCCCTATCTCCATGAGGATGCTCGCACACACATACCAGACCTCACCACCTCCTGGGGCCTCAAGTTTCTCCAGGGATAGGCTCCTCTTCTCTCACTGTAGCCAGACCAGGAAGTCCTCTGCTGTATATGTGTCTGGTGCCTCGGACTAGCTCTTGTAAGCTGCATGGTTGGTGACTCAGTGTTTTGTTCAGTATTTTTGCATCAATGTTCACGAAAGAAATTGGTCTGAAATTCTCTTTCTTTGTTGAATTTTTGTGTGGTTTTGCTATCAGAATGACTATGGCCTCCTAGAATGAGTTTGGCAGTGTTCCTTCTGTTTCTATTTCATGGAATAGTACTGGCTTGTATTTGAAGCTGGTAAAATTCTGCACTATTTGGCTCTGACCTTTTTTGATTAGGAGGCTTTTAATGACTGCTTTTATTTCCTTAGGAGTTATGGGGCTGATTAAATAGTTTACCTGTTCTTGATTTAACTTTAGTAAATAATATCTGTCTAAAAACTCCTGCATTTTGTTAAGATTTTTTTTAAAAAGTTTGTGGAGTACTGGGCTTTGATGTAAGACCTAATGATTCTTTGCATTTCCTCAGTGTCTGATGTTATGTCTCCCTTTTTATTTCTGATTTTGTTTATTTGGATACTGTCTCTCTGCCTTCCAGTTAGTTTGGCTAAAGGTTTGTCTGTCTTGTTGATTTTCTTAAAGCACCAGCTCTTTGACTCTTTGTATTATTCTCTTTGTTTCTAATTGATGGTTCCAGCCCTGAGTTTGATGATTTCTTGCCTTCTACACCTCTTCAGTGTGTTTGCTTTTTTTTTTTCTAGAGCTTTCAGGTGTACTTTTAAATCGATGGTTACATTTCTAAGTTGTTTATGGAGGCAGTTAGTGCTAATAACTTTCCTCTTAAGACTGCTTTCATAGTGTCCCATAAGTTTGTGTATGCTATGCCCTTATTTTCATTGAATTCTAGAAAGTCTTCAGTTTCTTTCTTTATTTCTTCCCTACAGAGAGATCATTGAGTAGAGAGTTGTTCAAGTTCCATGACTATGTAGGCTTTCTCTTATTTCTGTTGTTAAGTCCAGCTTTAACCCATGGTGGTATGATAAGATACAAGGAATTATTTAAATTTTCTTGTATCTGTTGAGGCTTGCTTCGTGACCTAGTCAATTTTGAAGAAGGATTCACGAGGTGTTGAGAAGAAGGTCTATTCTTTTGTGTTTGAATGTAATATTCTGTAGATGTCTATAGATTCTGTAGATGAGTCAAAATACCATTTGATTTCCAATAACATTGGTTAATTTCATAATTTCTCTGTTTAGGTTTCATCTGGATAACCTGTTGTTTGGTGAGAGTGGGGTGTTGAAGTCTCCCACTATTACTGTATGGGGCTCAATGTGTGATTTAAGGTTTAGGAATGTTTCTTTTACAAATGCAGATGGCCTTGTTTTGGGACATAAGATGTTCAGAATTGAGATATCATCTTGGTAGATTTCTTTTGGTGAGTATGAAGTTATAAAGTGTCCTTTCCTGTCTCTTTTGATTAGTTTTGATTGAAAGTATACTTGATTAGATACTAAA
Source organism: Grammomys surdaster (assembly GCF_004785775.1). NCBI lineage: Eukaryota > Metazoa > Chordata > Mammalia > Rodentia > Muridae > Grammomys > Grammomys surdaster. The sequence goes on along the minus strand of NW_021613992.1, from coordinate 270 downwards.
ATGTTTACTCCACCTTATTTCTTGGGTCCATTTGCTTGGAAAATTTTTCCAAGTCTTTACTCTGAGGTAATGTCTATCTTTATTACTGAGATGTGTTTTTTGTATTGAGCAAAATGATGGATCCTGTTTTCACATCCATTCTGTTAGCTTGTGTCTTTTTACTGGAAATTGTGTCCATTGAGGAGGTTGAGAGATATTAATTATCAGTGATTGTTACTTCCTGTAATTTTGATGTTGGTCTTGTGTGTGTGTGTGTGTGTGTGTGTGTGT
>NW_021613991.1:0-11862 GCF_004785775.1 Grammomys surdaster | reverse complement strand
ATTTGGGTCCTTTGAAAGACGAGCCTGTGCTCTAAACATGTGTGTGTTTGTCCATGCCTGGTTTAGCCCAAATTATTGACATCCACGACTTTGTTTCCTGGGTGGATTGTTCTGAGACATGCTCTTTTTACTAAGAGACAAGGACACCATCTGTATAAATGATATAAATTTGAAACTGCTTTAAATGACCCATAATTCTTTGGTATGTTTGGGTCAATCAGTAGAAGCTGAGAAACTGCCATGAGAATGTATGAACCTTAAGGAAATATTGTTTCTTTGGAATGTCTGCCCTTGATGCTATGTGAGAGCATGCAGCTGCACTCATCTTGGTCCTGAGACACTTCTGTCAAACCTGGAGTTCTTTCAATTGATTATGGCTAGCCAAAGTCAAAAGGCACTGATATTTGTGTTGGCTGTCTGTTCCCATGAGCAGTAAGGACAAGATAACCTTGGTAGCTGGAATCTTTCCTATCCCCAATGAACTTTGAATGATGTTTGAACAAAATAACTAGAGTGAGCTAGTTAGCTGTCAGTCTTCCCTGAGAGGCTGTAGCCCTCTGTTTCTTTAGAAATGAAATCTTAGCATCTTCGTAAGTTTCTCTCTCTACTACTTCACCTATGACCAGTATCAATCAAGACCATCTGGAGACTGCATGACCAGTACTGCTGCCTCACAACAGTAGTTGCAAGCTATCCTCCTGCCTCAACCCTCTTGATTAGATAGCTTATACAACTGAAGAAAGACAGAGCATTTAACTCAGCTATATAATCCAGGAATGAATGGACAGTTGTGGCAATATGTTTGTCCCAAAGTACTCAGAGGATATTTTTAGGAGAATCTGTGTCCATGTCTAGTTTCAGGAACAGAGCAATGCCAATGGTACACACACTCAGAACCATGTGCATCACATGCAAAGCAAACTCAGCCAGGTGTGTTGATTTACAACAGACATCCTATGATGTGGAATGCAGAAGCAGGAATACTGGGAACTTATCAACATTAGCTACAGATCAAGAATTTGCTTAAACACAAGGTAAAGATGAGTAGATAAATAGCTGCTAAATTAATGAACAAAGACTTCATTTTGGGGAGTGGTTTAGTTAATGGGCTCTTGAGTTTCACTCTCCTTTCAGTTTAGTAGCTTTCTCAAAAGGAAATCATTCAGTCTAGACACTATCCAATAAATCCTTTGAGATCTGCCTTTTTCATACTTTGGAGTGATGAGATTCTTGTGAGTTACATGGAAACATAGGGATTTGTTTGTTTGCTTGTTTGTTTGTTTTGAAGGTAAGTGTCTCTATATATTGCTGTCTGTCCTGGAACTCTCCATGTAGTCCGGGCAAGCCTCATAATATTCTATTTTGTTTTTGGAGGGTGGAAAAAAGGTTTATATTTTCCTCAGAAAAAACAGAAGTTAGAGAAATATTTATAACCCACATCAAGTTGCAGTTGGTCCCATCCCTTTTGAAAATAGCTGTTAAAAATGTTACGTGCTCTAAGCAGAATGAAGGTGTTCACTTCAGACAAAATGTACATGGAAGATGCTTGAAGATTGCATGACTTTTACCTGAGAGATGTGTAAGACAAACAGAATTTGCTGAGAGCCATCTTTCCAAGCAGCCCCTCACTCTTCTCTTTGGAGGATGTGCCTCAACTATTCATTTAGTCAGCACCCAGACCACATGCTTCTTCTTCCTCTAAATCAATCCATTTCCAACCACTTGAGCTCTCCAAATCTTCATGGCTCTGCACCTAAAATTCCTACTAAGATCCTGTCTATACTTCAGCTTTCACACCTTGTGAGCTGGGAAGCCCAGCTCCTAGTAAAAATAAAAAACTTCAATGTCTAGATTATGAGAGACTAACCTTTCAGTCACTTCAATCTGTAGGGTTTATTAACTACATAAAGTGCTCTGCTGTCCAAAGAGATAAACATAAATAAGCACATTATGATCAAGGATAAATACATAGGTACAAATCACTCCAGCAGATGGCCTTATGGCTGAGAAAGGGCACTTCTTCCCCATTACATTCTTAGTCGTTTGATTCTTGCCTACTTTTATCTGCAGCCGTGACTAAAGTTTTGGGGGTAGGGGTGAGAGTGCTAATGTAGATAACTAAAATGGCTAGTAAAGAGCACAGGGAGGAAATGTAGATGACTCTGTCTATCGGGGTTGAAAAGCATACTAAGCCAACAGATAAAGCAAGGAGGGGAAGTAAAGGTTGGTTCAATAATACAGATACAGTACAGAAATTCAAAACAAAGCTTAGCAATCATTCATAAAAAAGAAATACATATTTGTTTTTTTGCTGCCAGACTTAAACTCATATTAAACAAGTAAACCCTTTGAACAGCACCATGGTTATGATTCTTAGCCTACTTTCCCAAACTACTTTACAATTTAGTAAGTCAACAGACATTCAAATGTCTTACTCTTCCTGTGATCCTTAAATACATAAACAGACTGTTGTTAAGCCTGCATAGTTATAAATCTGATTTTTTCTACTACAACCAGTCCACACACTCCACCAGTTCTGCCTATACACTAGGACTGATCATGACAAAGTTTTAAACTAGAGAGTGAACATTGCTTCATTCAGACAGTGACTTTCCAAGAGATAGCACTTTTCTCATGTATTTATTCTCATTGGTCACAATCCTGTAACCACTTTCTTTCTCCTTTTTTTGTTGTTTTGTTTTGGTTTTTGTTTTGGTTTTGGTTTTCAAGACAGGATTTCTCTTTATAGCCGTGGCTGTCCTGGAGCTTACTCTGTAGACCAGGCTAGCCTTGAACTAAGAAATTCACCTGCCTCTGCCTCCCAAATGATAGCTTTTTTTTCTTCTGTTGTTTTTATTTTGTATTTTGAGACAGGGTTTCTCTGTATAGCCCTGGCTGTCCTGGATCTTTCTTCAATGTAGAACTAAACTGTTAAAATCCTGGGCAGCTTCAAGTCCACCTTCATAGATAACATTTGTTTTCACAGAAGCATTCAGTTTGGTGGCTGGAGTTTTAAAAGTCATCTATTGCACTCACAAGGCTATCTTATTAGATATGCCAGAAAAGTCTCTATTCCAGGAACACAGGCACAAGGCCGTAGTGTATTTCTATCGCTGCTTTCTATGTCCTGTATGTGGGAGAACTCTATAAACTCATCCTAGACCCTTTGTTTCACAAGTCAGTACCATTTCATCCTTACAAGAACATCTGTGATACTTTCTTCTAATGGTTTGATGCAACTTTCTTGGTTTAGGCTCTCTAAGTGGCCACAAAAGCAGCAAAAGAAAGAAGTCAAAATCCAGCCACAGTTTGTTATGACATCTTTGGAAACATGGACCATCACTCGAGAAAATGATTTAATATTGTCTTCGTATTTAATGTCTAATTTTCGAAGCATGCCCTGGAAGGCTGTCTTGTGGTTTCTCTGCACGCAGTTGCCCAAGCTCTGACTGCAAAGTCTCTAGTGCCCTCCAGCCCACTGCAACAGCCTTGCCCAGAGGCTTGGAGTCCTTGGAACTGGTCACCTGCTCAGGCAGGTAGTGGGAGATGAACTGCAGCAACTGGCAGTCCTCCTCCTCCTCCTCCTCCTCTTCCTCTTCCTCCTCTTCCTCCTCCTCTACCTCCTCCTCCTCTACCTCCTCCTCCTCCTTTACCACCTCCTCCTCCTCTACCTACTCCTCCTCCTTTTCCTGTTCCTCCTCCTCCACTGCATTCCTCCAGAACTCTTAGCCACTGCTCCAGTACTGACAGCTCTTCTGGGTGCTTACTGAGCACTTCTGGCTCACAGCCATCCAGCTATCTCCTCTTACAGCAGTGCAAGGAAGATGGGCGACTTAAGCATTCACCACTCTGCTTGGTATCCACAGGCCGCAGCCAGGCAACAACCGGTAGCCTCCTCTCCCCTTGGTGCTGTGCACTGGCCTCTGGGGCCTCCAGGCTTGGCTCTGCCAGAGAAGCACCAACTGTGCCCAGGTTAGCACTGCTTCAGTACGCCTTCAAGCCAATTACTCCATTTCTCCACAGACCAAACATGATCAGAAGCTGCAGGCTGTGGGGAATGAGCAGGGGAGACCACAACTCCAGACTCAAGAAAGGCAGAAGCCCGCAGTGAGGAAGGCTGTTTCCTGCTGCGACCTTCTCAGACTATTTTATAATGATTATTTTGTAAATATGAATGTGGGTGCCCTTGCATTTGGGGCACAGATGTTCTCAACTGAGAATTCCTCTTGGCGCATTTTCCTTTAATGAACATGTAGTGTTCCTCCCAGTCTCTTTTGCTTACTTTTGGTTGGAAACTTATGTTAGTCGATATTAGTTAGACTAGTTACTATTTTTTCCCCTTTGGTCCATTTGCTTTGTTATCTTTTTCTTTTTCAGCCATCTAATCAGAGGTAATGCCTTTCTTGTTGCTGAAATGTGTTTCTTGTATGCAACAGAATGATGGGTTCTGTTTATAGATCCATTCTTGTAGTCTGTGTCAGTTTTGGGGGGAATTGAGTTCATTGATGTTGAGAGATATTAATGGCCAGTATTTGACAATTCCTGGTATTTTCATATTGGTGGTGCTAGTGTGTGTATGTGTGATTCTCTTGTTTTCATTTTAGTGATGTGAAGTAATTTATTTCTTGTATTTTCTTGAGTTTAGTTAACCTCTTTTTATTGGCCTTTTCCTTCTAGTACCTTCTGTCTGGTTTGCTTTTGGACATTTTGTTTTCTTCCCATGTAATTTATCCTAGTATACTGAAAAGCTATCTGCAACTCATTATGTAGCCTATGCTAACCTGTATGTCTCAATAATCCTCCTTCCTCAGGGTAGTGTTATAAAATAGAGTGTGTCCAGTTTGATTAGATGTCCACCGAGACACTAAAATTAAATGAGTCCTGGTGAGTGTAAGAACCCATTCACAGAGTCTCTACACAAACACTAATGCTTTCTTCTTCTTTCTGAAAATTGTAAGTTTAAATAATTTTATATTTACACCTATATCTTTACATCAATATTTTCATACATTGTACAGATGAGTTAGTTTATATCAAAATAAATGTACAAACAAAACATTTTAGTATAGAATGCAAAAAACTTAAAAAGTAAAATTATTTAATTTTTTCTTTTTTAAAAATGTTCACAATAGATGCACTTTCAATAGTAGAAACGTTAAAGTTTTAAATGTTTTTAAAAAAGTAGAAATTACCTGTGTCTTGATGACAAGCTTCCAGGGGGAATCTGTTGCTTTTGTTGGGATGTGTTACGTTACATTATGAATATACCTATGTACTCTAGTCTTTTATGGTTTAGAAAAGTTATGGTAAACTCTTTCACTTACTTACATTTATTCTTACTTATTCACTTTATATCCTGCTCACTGCACCCTCCCTGACATACCCTCCCATAGTCCTTTCCACATGCCCCCTCCCCTTCTTCTCTGAGATGGTGGGCCTCCCCTGGGCGTACTCCCACCTTTACACATCAAGTCAGCCAGGCATCCTCTCCCACTGTCGAAAGATAAGGCAGTTTACCTAAACATATCCATGTAACCTTCAAGTTCCTGTAACATTCAAGGCCTGCACCCTCCCTAAAATTCTTCCAAAAGAATTCTCAAACTTCATCCCTTGCTTAGCTGTACATGTCTCCATTTGTCTGAATCAGATGTTGGGTGGAGCCACTCGGAGGACAGCATTGCTGGACTCCTGTGTGCAAGCGTAACAGAGTATCATTAATCCTGTCAGAAACTGGTGCTTGTACATGGGGATGGTTTCAATTTGGGCTCATTATTGGTTAGTCTCTGCTCCATCCCTCAGTCTCTGTTCCATCCCTTTTCCCTGCAATTATTGTAGACAGGATAAGTTTGGGGTTAAAGGTTTTGTAGGTTGGTTGGTGTTCCTATCACACCAATTGGGATCCTGCCTAGCTGCAGGAGATCACCTCTTCAGGTCTCATATCCTCAGTGCTGTGAGTCAAAAATAAGGTTACCTGCACTGATTACTGATTGTTGGACACTTCCCTTATTCTCTCTCTCTCCTCTCCTCTCCTCTCCTCTCCTCTCCTCTCCTCTCCTCTCCTCTCCTCTCCTCTCCTCTCCTCTCCTCTCCTCTCCCCTCCCCTCTCTCTCTCTCTCTCTCTCATCCTGGAGATGCCTCCTTCCTCCCCTCCACTTTATGTTGCAGTTGTAGGTTTCATGGTCATCTGGCCATCACTCCTGTCCCTCTACACACCTTGTCTTGAAAGTCCTCATTCCCCTTCCCATCATCTCTCCCAACTTTTTCCTGACCTCTTTCTGGCTCTTAAGACTATTTTATTCTCCCTTCTTAGTGGGATTCAAGCATCATTGCTTATGCCTTCTTTGTGTTTAGCTTCTTCAAGTATTTGGATTGTAGTGTGGGTATCCTGTAATTTATGCCTAATATCCACTTATAAGTAAATATATATTATTCATAATCTTTTGGGACAGAGAAGGACATGTACTTTGCTCTACATCCTGGCAAGCATTGCTATCACTTGAATTTCAATTATTGCCAATTTGATGAGTGAAAAATGGAACCAAAAAGTTGATTTGATTTGTATTTCCCTGATGAATAAAGACTTTGTACATTTCTTTAATTTCTTCACTATCTTTCAAGATTCATCTGTTGGGCATTTGCTGTTTAACTTTGTGCCTCATTTCTTTTCTTTTTTCTTTTTTTTTTTTTTTGTTTTTCAAGACATGGTTTCTCCTTATAGCCCTGGCTGTCCTGGAACTCACTCTGTAGACCAGGCTGGTCTCGAACTCAGAAATCCACCTGCCTCTGCCTCCCAAGTGCTGGGATTAAAGGCGTGTGCCACCACTGCCCAGCCGTGACTCATTTCTTAATTAGATTATTTGGGTTGTTGGTGTCTAACTTCTTGATTTCTTTACAAATTTTAAATGTTAGCACTCTGTCCAGTATAGGGTTTTTGAAGAGACTTTCTCAATCTGTAGACCACCATTTTGTCTCATTGACAATATCCTTTGCCTTAAAGAAGATTTGTAGTTATATCAGGTCCCATTTATCAATTGTTGATCTGATCCATTGATGTTCTTTTCAGGTAATTGGCTCTTTGACCATTGGGTTCAAGGTTATTTCCCACTTTCTCTTCTATGGCATTTAGTGTATCTGGTCTTATGTTGTGTTGAAATTGAAATGAGGATTGCATTTCATCTGTAGATTGCTTTTTGTAAGATGGCCATTTTTCACTAAGTTATCCCAGTGGTCAATGACCACGGGAGATCTTCCCCTCTTCTGGAATCTTCTTCAATTACTTTCTTCAGAAACTTGAAGTCCTTTTCATGCAGATCTTTCACTTTCTTTTCTAAGTGTATTTTTGTGCCAGGGAAATGTTAGTGATCCCCCAAAACACACAGAGGAGCCAATCTGATGCAACTCACAGCAGGCTCTGTATCCTAGGCAGGATGGTTTTGGTGGAGAGAGGAACCCTGAATGTCTATCGGGGTAAGTTTTATACTAAGCAGCAAGCAGGGAGTAGGTGTGCAAGCATCTAATTGGAAAGCTACTGTTGCCTTTAACATAATTGGTTGGACCTGGGAATTATATCATAAACTTAACTTCTGGTTTCCTCTACACTGTTGGTCTTCAGGAAAGGGGTGGGCTTGTAACCTGGGGTACAAGTTTGTTAGAGAAATAACCTGGAGATAATGGTTTGTTGGGGGTGCAACTTGGAGATGCTGGACTTTTGGTGGCTTTAACCTGTAGACTGGAGCTAGGCTTGAGTTTCATTGGAGGCAAATTGGAAACAAATGTTAGATACCAGCCTGTTAATTTATCTGAGTTTAAACTTAGGTCAGGTTCTCTAAAATTAAGTTCGAGCTTACAAGATTTGGCATCTATCACCACACCTTTTCAAAAGAAAAGAAAATCTTCTGTTTTCGAAGACAGGATTTCAATGTGTAGTTCTTGCTGTCTGAAACTATCTCTGTAGACCAGGGTAGACTCAATCCCATAGAGATCTGCATGCCTCTGCCTTCCTGGTGCTGTGATTAAAGGCATGTTCTACCACTGTCCTGCTTAATCATAATTAATTTAGTCATTAATGCTCTCATTTTATTCCAGGTATAGATTGACTTGATGTACAGTTGACAAGGAACTCCCTATTTAGACAAGGATGGCCAGTAACAGAGCACTCCAAGTACTTTTGCCTCCTGGGTGCTGAGGTTAAAAGCATATTTCAACACCAATCAACTTAATCATAATTAGTTTAGTCACTTATACAATCATTTTATTCCACTTATTGTCTGGCTTGATAGACTGATGGACTGTGAACTCCTTATTTAGACCAGGAAAACCACTAACATGGCAATCCAGCTGCTTCTGCCTTTGCCTCCTGGGTGTTGGATGACAAGTGTGTTTCATCATGTTTTTTGTTTTTTGTTTGTTTTCTTTTTAATCATTATTAAATTATTTTATTTATTTACTTTCCAAAAGTTGCTCCCTGTAGCTGCCTGAGCTGCCTTACATTCGGGGGCCACTTTGTGATGGCCCGTTCTGCTGCTCTGGTCTGCAGGTCAGGGCCTAGCAAGAGAGAGAGAGAGAGAGTGGGGATGGAGACACGAAGAATGGAGACAAGACAGAGAGTCTGATCGAGTCTCTTCAAGTCTCGTTTATTGAAAGGATATCCTGGGTATTTATACCCTATACCACGTGCCTTGCCCTCGTGGACAAGCACAGCTGAAGGCACTACATCATGTGCCTTGCAGCATCGATATCACGTGTGCCTAGCTAGCAGTGAGGAGACCACGTGCGCCTAGCTGCAGGCGGTACTAAACAGCAAAACAAGATATGTGAGAAAAATAAGATGTTTATCAGAGTGTGCTCAGCTGTTGCGGGCTGTGGAAAACAAGTCTCTTGTCAGGGTATATGGCTCCAGATGGCTGCAAAGATGATAGCCACTTTTGGCTAGGTGTTGGCACCCAACAGCCCCCCTTCCCAGTACTCTTTCCCAAGTTCTTTACCACATCATTCCTTCACCACTGAGAGGGTGCTCTACAACCCAACCCCCTTCCCATCCACCCCCACCACACCCTACCAGTATTTCTCTTTCCCGGGGCATCACATTTCTCCATAATTAAGTACATCTACTCCCAGAGAGGCAAGACAAGGTGGTTCTCTGCTACACATATGCCCAGAACCACAAACCAGCCCATGTATGCTCCTTGGATTTTGACTTAGTCTCTGGGATCTCTCAGGGATCTTGGTTAGTTGACACTGTTGTTCTTCCTATGGAGTTGCAATCCCCTTCATCCCCTTCAGTTCCTTCCTCTAACTCTTCCATATTGGTCTCCAACCTCAATCCAATGATTGACTGTAAGGATCTGAATATGTTTCAGTCAGTTGTTGGTATATCCTTTCTGAGGTCAGCCATACTAGGCTTCTGTATGCAAGCACAAAATACCATCAGTAATATCAGGGTTTGGTGCCTGAGCATGGGATGTATCCTAAATTGAGCCATCCACTGTCTGGCCTTTCTTTCTGTCTCTGCTCCATTTTTGTCCCTGTATTTCCTCTAGATCAGAACAATTCTGGGTTTAAAATTTTGAAATGGATGGGTGACTATCCCTTAAATGATAACCATGCTTATCTACTAGAGGTGGTTTCTTCCAGTTCCATCTCACACTGTAGAACATTTCTGCAAATGTCATCTCCGCTGAGTGATAGTAGTCTCCCCAATGCTGCATATTTGACTTCATTCTTCTGGCCTTCTGTTTGGCCCTTCTGTTCTGGCATTTTTCTGGACAGCCCTTTTGTTCCTCCCTATACTTGATCCTGCCCCTCCTATTGACCTCCTCCCTCCTTTCTCCCAACCAATTTCCTCTCTCCCACTGCCTCCCATTATTATTTCGTCTCACTTCTAAGTGGGTTTCAGGTATCCATACCTGGAACTTTTTTCCATTTAAGCTTTCTTAAATAGTCTGTGTTGTGTATCATTGGTATTCTAAACTTTTTGGATAATATCCATTTATGTTGATTAAGAAAAGCTTCACTCCTTAGGCAGAGAAATATGTCCTAACATCATGCCCTGGTTCCCTGTGAAAGGTCCTTGTGGGGGTTCCGAACCTTCGAGTTTAGTGCAGCTTCTTTAAGATATTGATGTGACTCACAGTAGGCTGAGAAGAAAAGGATGTTCTCTATGGAACTTCTCACAGTCTCCTTACATTCTATAGTTCATTTCATTAATATCCAGGCTGGCCACTGTCTCTGGACCTAATGCCCAGGGGCTCTGCCTCACTGGTTTCTAAAAGCTCTAATTTTCCATAATAGAGCCCACTGGAAAGATGAAATTAAATATATACTCCTCCACACCAGGCTATTTTATTTAAAAAAAAAGTACCAGGTTGCTCTTAATGAGATTCTATGAATAGTCTAAGACAATTTAAAACCATGAGTTTTTTGGAGGGATGCCCATACATAATGAAAGATGTTTCTGGATGAAGTCAGGAATGAATCATTATGTTGGTATCTTCAGAGTAAACCTAACATACCCTAAGACCAAATTCAAAGCACAAAGAAGACCTATGTGCCCCAGAGGGACAAAGTTTAAGGGGAAAAGGAGAGTGATAAAAGATTGAAGACAAGATAGAATGGGAAAGGAACAAGGGATAGGGTAATGGACTGTTGGTCCCTGGGGACAGGTCAGGAGCAAAGAACTGCCTCAGGATAAACAAGAGACAGAATAGCTAGCCTATAAGCAGAAGGCTTCTTATAAAGGTAAAAGGTAAACTCCAGGTGAGAATGAGGCATTGAGTTTTAATTGGGCTTCATAATTATGTAAGGCAAATGACTTGAGAGCTGGCCCTGGTAGGCAGCCTCAAGAAGAGGAAACCTCCATAAAAAGAAATGGACTTTGGGGGTCTACCTTTCAAAATGCAAACTAATGGTTCTATGCCAGGCACAGAGTTGAGGAAAAAGGACAAGAGTTGCCATGGCCATATTTCCTATTGTCAGGCTGGCTACAGTCCCATATCTGAGGCAAGAGGATTGGTGAGAGTTGAAGTTTCAGAGCAGAGACTGAAGGAAAGTGCATCGAGATGGCCACACCAAGGAATCCACCCTATATAGAGTCACCAAATGTAGATACTATTGTGGCTGCCAAGAAGTTCATGCTGACAGGAACCTGATATAGTTGTCTCCAGAGAGGCTGTGTCAGAGCCTGACAAATACAGAAATGGATACTAGCAACCCCTTGGCTGAGCATGAGGTACCCAGTGGAGGAGTTAAAGAAACTGCTAAAGGACTAGAAGTGGTTTGAAACCCCATAGGAAGAACAACAATATCAACCAAACAAGCCACTCCCCCAGAGCTCCCCAGGACAAGACCACCAACCAAGGAGTACACATGGAGAAACTCATGGCTGCAGCCACTTATGTAGCATAAGATGGCCTTGTTGGACATCAGTGAGAGGATAAGTCCTTGGCCCTGTGAATGCTCAATGCTCTAGTATAGCAGAATTCAAGGGCAGTGAAGCAGGAATGTGTGGGTCGGTGGAGAAACACCTTCACAGAAGGCAGAACGGAGGATAAGATAGGGCATTTCCAAGGTGAAACTAAAAATAGATAACATTTGAAATGTAAGTAAAGAAAATATCCAATAAAAAATCTTTGCTCAAAACAAATCCACCTCACTCAATTTACTAATACATGACTCAATAATCAAACAAGAGTTGATAGTGGGGAATAGTACACTCAGTGGGCTCTGGACTCTCAGTCTAGTGTCAATTTTTTCACTTTCAGAAAGAGAATTCTAACAATTGAGACAATAAAAACAATCCCAGGCAAGATCAGTTTGGGACACAAGCAGTTAATCAGAAGGCAGGTTTTGTTTGGAAGGTGGAGC
>NW_021613990.1:0-9684 GCF_004785775.1 Grammomys surdaster | reverse complement strand
TGCCAAAGGTATCAGCAAGCCCCCAACCCTTCTAGAATGGGGAGACTGTCTTCACAGAAAGCAACAAACCAGATAGAATGTGGGCCATTGGGTGCATGTCCTAGGTCACAGTGTAAAGATGCTATGAATCCGCATTTTCTGGGTTTGAATGAGAGAAAAACAATGATGTCTTTGTTTCATGAATTGAAACTCATCATTTCACGGACAATGTCAAAACTTACCAATTTAATGTAGGGTGGCCTTGAACTTTAATGTTAAAATCGGGACTGAGGAGGCTTTCTAATTTAGTTCAGGGAGCCCCACAATGAAAGTACTAGAAAATCTCCAAACAAGGCTGAGTCAATTACGGAAAATTAACTCTGTGATGGGGGCAGGGTAGAGAGGAAGGTGGCATAGGGAATGAGCAACCTCTGACAGCGAACACAGGCTTCTGAGTCAGCACATCATAGAATAATTAGACCTTGGCAATTGCTGAATCACCCACTTATTATAGAAAAAGGAACACTGTTTATTTAGTGTCTTCCTTCTGGATTCAAAGGTTCAGATTGCTCATTATCCCCAAACCCTTTGTTTCTTTTCAAAATTTTTGTTGATGTGTGTGTGTGTGTCTGTGTGTGTCTGTGTGTGTATGTATGTGTGTGTGTGTCTGTGTTTATGCTCACACAAGTGGCAGGCATGGGTGTGTGGGTACATTTGGAGTGGGGCAGAGGACAACTTTAAATGTCATTATTCAGGAAGATTGTAATTTTTAAGATGGGGTTTCTCATTGTCCCAAAGCTAACCAATTGGGCTAGACTACCTAGCCAGTGGGCTAAGAGATCTTCCTGTCTCCACCTCACTGGGTTTATAGACATGTACAATCATGAACAATAGTTTTATTTGGGTTTTAATGGTCAAACACAGGACCTGCAATGCTTGGAAGACACACACTTACCAACTGATCCTCCTCCACCTCAGTCTTAGGACCCTAACTTTAACTCCATAGTCTCCATAGAAGTTGGTATACAACCAGCTTCACCACAAAGACTGTGCTTAGGACTGTCATCAATTTGTGGTACACACCGCCCAAGGAGAGTAAACTGTTAAGAGATTAAAAGACAGTAAGTTATATTCCAAAATAAAACCATGCTGACTAATTTTTTTAATTAACAGAAGCAGTGCAGATTTTCAAAGGGCTTAGAATATTTATCTGTAATGTTGAACTGTCAGGGTAACATGCTGGCATTCTGGTTAACAGAAAGACCCAGTAACTAGAACCACAGAGCTTGCATTTTTTTATTAAAGAGTTTGAAGTAACATCTGAAATAAATTAGCCCCTGTGGACAGCCACCTTGTTATTGCCAATGTTGGCATCCCAGCCCCTGCTCAGTGGGCTGTTTGAAGGTAGGTTTGAAGAAATATCAGGGAAACTATTTGTCCTCTAGTGAAGAGGGGAGGGCTATAAGATCCTTGTTGTCTGCTGTTCAACCCATGTGGTCCAGCCCTGATGGTGCCCTAATGTCCTTTCTGAGCCTGAACGTGGACTTCCCACTGGTTACTATCAGGCCACAGGATCCAAAGTGTCTCTTGCTACAGTGAGCAAAATAGCTCACAAAGCAGCAGGGGGGGATTCTTAGCAGAAGGTCTAGTTCTTCGTGAATATAAACATGAGACCACTCTCTGTGCAAAAAAAATATGCCTACTTCTGTCCACCCCCTGCTGCTTCTGTATCTTACACTAGGCCATAAAAATTCTATTAGAGTGATGACTCATTGTGCAGAAACAAGAAGTTTGAGATGCTATAAAATCATCCCAATTATTAAATGCATCTAATGAGCTTGCAAACAGTAACTAAATATGTAAGCAAAGCCCTGTTTGGCTTGAAGGACTTTAATAAATTAGGTGTGTTCTCTTCTTGGAGGAAAGTAGTGGCAGGAGGTGGGGGATGTATGAAGGATTCCAGAGTAATGCTCATGCCAACAGGCCTCCCTGGTGTTCCTGGCATGACTTACAAGGAAATGTCCATGGCGAAGCCTTGAAGAGTGTCTTCTTTCATGGAATCTCCCAGTAAGGAGATATAATCTTTGTATCCCCCTGCACCTACGTTTTAATAAACCAGTTATGTGACATTTGTCAGAACCTTCACCTATATTCATCAGCAATCATGCAACAACTGTGTCTCACTTAGTGTTTGTCATGTTTCTGCAACTTGCAGTTCACCTGTACTTCTGTCTGCTACTTCGTTTCAGCAATATCAGAACACATGACCCTGACCTTCAGAGTTTATGATATGAAAATAAAAAAATAAAGAAATAAACACATCTGTAATTGCCCAGATATTGAAGGATTTTGGTTTTGGGTGCTGTGATAACTATTCCTGGATGTCATCTTGAATGCTTATGAAATGAACTACAATTCTACTCTTCCAAACAAAGAAGATTCAATTCTTAGCATCCAGACGGTGGCTCTCAATTGTCTGTAATTGTAGTACCAGGGTATAAACATGCTACATATACAAACAGGAAGGCAAAGCATCTACATACATAAAATAAGGTAATTTTAAAAATCTGTTATGCTTAAACTATTCTGCCTGCCTTGACTTCCAGAGTTCTGGGATTAGATATGTAGGCTACGAGACTGGATCATGTGACATTGAAGATTAAGTTCAGGACATTATACATGCGAGGCATGTACTCTACATTTCCCAGACTCTGTTTCAGGTATTTTAATAAATAATAGTTTTCACGTAGAACTGAAGGATCTTTATATCTCATTCACCACACTTAAAGGAACTTTTAACCAGGTGTGGTAGCATACATCTTTAGACCCAGAACTCAGGAGACTGAAGCAAGTGTATTTCTGAGAATTTAAAGCATGTCTGGTTTACAGAGCCCGTACCGGGATTTCCAGGCCTTCAAAGAGAAACTCAGGATTGAAAAAAAGAAATTTTTCCCATACATTACTTTAATATTTTTGTCCTTGATTTCAGAATTTAAGAGGAAATATAGGTCCTGTATACTTTAAAACTATAAATATTCTTAACACATTGAACATGATTATATATTTTCAAATTTAGTTATAATCCCAACTAATATTAAGTGCACTATTAACACAATTATGTGATGACAAAACACATTATTATCAATCTCTGAGAATCAGGGATCCCATGACATATGGATGAATGACTAATACTGATGGTAAGGTATTCTTACAGGCAGGAGCCTCACATGGCTGTCCTCTGAGAGGCCCAAGAAACAGCTGAATGAAAAAGATGCAGATACTTTCACCCAACCATGGTACTGAAGTCAGAGAAAACTGAGGCTGAATTAGGGAAAGAATACAAGAACCTGAGGAGGAGAGTGACTCCATATGAAGACCAATAGTTGTAATTAACCCAGACCCATGAGATATCTCAGACACTGAGCCACCAACCAGGCAGCATACGCAAGGTAGTCTAAGACCCCAGACACATATACAGCAGAGGACTGTCTGGTGTGGCATTAGTGGGAAAAGATAAGTTTAACCCTAACCAACCACACACCAAGGATCTACAGTGTACTTAACCACCAATAAAGAAGACAAATGGAGGGACCGCTGATTCCAGCTGCATGTATAGCAAGTAATTGCCATATCTGGCATCAATGGGAGGGAAGGCCTTAGTCCTTTGAAAGCTTGATGTGCAAACTACAAAAAATGCTAGGGCTGTGAAGCAGAACTTGGTGTGGGGAGCATCCTCATAGAAACAGAAGGATGGAGGATAGGAAAGGCATTTTTTGGAGAGGAAACAGGGAAGAGGGATAACATTTGAAATGTAAATTTTAAAACAACCAATAAATTTAAAAAAATTCTTGCAAACTGAATCCAAGTACATATCAAACCAATCATTCACCACAATCCAGTAGGCATTATCCCAGGGATATAGGCATGGTACAATATATGGAAATCCATTAAAGTAGTCCCCTGAATAACAAACTCAAAAAAATTTCACAATATCAACTCATTAGAAGCTGAAAAACCATTTGACAAAATACAGGATTCCTTCATGCTAAATGCTTGGAATGATAAGGAATTTAATGGACCTATCTAAACATAATAAAAGCAATTTATGATTCATTAATTGCCAACATCAAACTAAGTGGAGAAAAACCTGAATCGATCATGCTGAATTAATGGACAAGACAAGGCTGCCCACTCCCTCCCTATTTTTTCAATATAATACTCGAATTTATAGCTACAGCTCTTAGACAAGAAAGGGAAGTCAAACGATACAGAATGGAAAGGAAAAATTCAAGGTATCACTATCTGCAGATGATATGATAGTGACCACAAAAATTCTACCTGAGAATTCTTACAGCTTATAAACAAACTCAGAAAAAGATACTGGATATAAAAGTACCTTGAACAAATCATTCTGATTCCCTCTACACAAAGAATAAATGAGTTGAGAGAGAAGTCAGGTAAAGAACACCCTTCACAATACTCACAAATAATACAAAATATCTTGGTGTAACTCTAACCAAGCAAGTGAAAGATCTGTATGACAAGAGCTTGAACTCCCTGATAAGGAAATAAAAAAGGCCTGAGAAGATGGAAAGATCTCCCATACCCATGGATTGGTAGGATTAACACAGTAAAAATGGCCATCTTAACAAAAGCAATCTACAGATTCAATGTAATCTTATTAAAATTCACCTCAATTCTTTGTTAAGATAGAAAGAGCAATGCTCAACTTCATATGGAATAACCAAAAAAATTGAGATAGTGAAAACCTTTTTCAAAATGAAAGAACTTCTGGGGAAATCCCCATCCCTGACTTCAAAATGTACTACACAGCAATAGTGATTAAAACCATACACTGGAAAAAAGAAATCCTCTTCAACAATTGATGTGGGTCTACTTGGTAGTCTACACGTGGGAAAATTAAAAGTGATCCATTTTTATTTCCTTATACAAAGTTCAGGTGCAAGTGGCTCAAGGGCCTCAACATAAAACCAGATACACTGAATCTAATAGGAGAGAAAATGGGAAATAGCCTTAAACACATGAGCACAGTCAAAAATTTTCTCAACAGAAATACAGTGGCTCGACTCTAAGATTAAAATTTGAAAAATGTGACCTCCTGAAACAGAAAATCCTGCATAACCAAATGACACTGTCAATATGACAAAATGGCAGCCTACAGATTGGGAAAAATTTTTAGTAAATGTAATTTTGGGCTAATAATCAAAATATATAAAGAACTCAACAAGCTATATTTTAGAGAACCAAATAACCAAATTAAAACAGGGGCTCCTTAGGTAAACCAAATTCTCAACTGAGGAATATCAAATGACTGAGAAGTGCTTAAAGAAAAATTTAACATCCTCAGTCATCAGAACAATGAAACTCAAAATTAACCTTGGATTCCATGCTACATCAATCAGAATGACTAAGATTTAAAAAAAAAGGAAAAACTCAAGTGAGTACAGATATTGTCCTGAATATTTAGATAGAGAAAAAAAAACCACTCCTTCATTGCTACTGGGGATTGCAAGCTGTTAAATCTACATTGGAAATCTATCTGGTTGTTCCTCAGATAATTGGAAATTGTTCTACCTGAAGTCACAGCTCTACTGCTCCTGGAAATATATCCAAAAGGTGATCCACCAAATCAAAAGAACAAACTGTTCTATGTTCAAAGCAGCCTAGTGGATGAGAGCCAGGAGCTAGAAACAACCCAGATGTCCCCAAGTGGAAAAATGTATAGATAAATATGGCACATTTTCATAATATAATATAACATAGCTGTTAAAAACGAAGACACCACAAAATTTGCAGGTAAATGGATGGAACTAGAAAATATCCTAAGTGGTATAACCCAGAACAAAAAGGATATATACATGGTGTGTACTCCCTGATAAGTAGATAATATTCAAAAAGCTTGGAATACCCATGATACAACTCGCAGATCATAGGAAGCTTAACAAGAAGGAAGATCAAAGTATGGATCTTTTAATCCCACATACGAATGGAAACAAAACAATCATGGGAGGAAGAATGAGGAGGGAATTTAGTGGAAAAGCAGAGGGAGAGGAAAAATGGAGGGAAGAATCAGGCATTGTAGAAGACAGGAAATAAGTACAGAGAGACAGGAGAATGAATACAAATAAGTAGCTGGGTGGGGTGATGAACATTTGGAACCAGTAGAAAGACCCAGACAACAGGGATGTAAGAGTCCCTGTGATCAATGGGGATGACATTACTATAAATGCCCAACTGTGTGGAGATACAATCTGAAGAGGCCACCTCCACTATGCAGATATGCACCCCAGTTGAGCTCAGATTTTTGTCTGTGTAAATGTAAAATGGAAACAAAAATTGGAGCAGAGACAAAATAAAAGGCCACCATGAAATTGACACACTGGGGTCTATCACATACACAGACACCAAAGCCCTACACTATTGGTGATGTCATGCTGTGATTGCAAACAAGAACCTAGCATTGATGTCCTCTTTTTTTATTATTGAATATTTTCATTATTTACATTTCAAATGTTATCCCCTTTCCTGGTTGCCATCCCTGGAAACCTCCTATCCCATACCCTTCACCCTCCATCCCAGGGAGGTAACCCAATTACAGAAGAACATGCATGGTATTGACTCACTAATAAGTGCAAATTAGCCAAAAAGTTCAGAATACCTATGATACACCTCATATAACATAAGAAATCATATAGTGATGTACAAAGACAAACATTGGACTGAACATTAGGCCCCCCATGGAGGAGTTCAGGCAAGTACTTTAGGAGATAAAGGGGTTTGCAACCTCTTAGGGAATATATCACTATCAAACAACCAAACACCTCAAAAGCTCCCAGGGACTAAAACACCAACCAGAGAGTACACATGGAACAACCCAATGCTACAGCTGTATATGTAGCAGAAGATTGTCTTATCTGGCATCACTGGGAGGGGAGTCACTTGGATTTGTGGAGACATGATGGCCCAGGATAGGGGAACACTAGGGTGCTGAGCCTGGAGTGGATGGGTTGGTTGGCGGAGGACCTTCATAGTGTCAGGGTGAGGGAGGAGAGAATAGGGGCTTGTGGAGGGGAAAGTTGGAAGGGGGATAACATTTGAAATGTAAATAAAATAACCAATAAGATAAAAGTCTTTCTGGTCTCAGTGGGTGCCATGAACAGTCCTTGGGTGCTACCTCTACACGAAGTCCCACAACACTCAGAAGAACTTTGACTCTCAGTTGCTCTAAAATGCTCAGGATCATAGGTGAGGAGGCTGCATCATTGGCCCCAACACCTGGAGTAACTGTCTCCTGCGTGATCCTGTATATTTATAGGAATTTTATGTTTTTGATTAATTATTGTCTATGGCTAGAAAATTAAAGTCATTTTGTTAGTAGTGATGTATATTAACCGTAATTTAAGGGTTTACTTTGATTATGGTTTACTTATAGAAATTCTGTTTTTTTAATTATTGTATATTGATAGAAAATTTAAATCATTTTCTTGAACTACACCACGTTAAAAGCAATTTATTGGTTTTATTATTATTGCATGAGAAACTTAAAGTTGATGCATTTTATAGTGTATTAATAAAATTTATAGGTTTTTAAATATATATTCAT
The DNA here is from genome assembly GCF_004785775.1 of Grammomys surdaster. Taxonomy (NCBI): domain Eukaryota; kingdom Metazoa; phylum Chordata; class Mammalia; order Rodentia; family Muridae; genus Grammomys; species Grammomys surdaster. Next base: position 2,081 of record NW_021613990.1, on the reverse strand, counting down.
GGAAATTTAAAAGGTTTTTGTTTGAATGATTTTTTAATAATACAAATTTAAAGTCTTTTCTTTAAATTATTGTATACTAAAAGAAATTTAAGATTTTTCTTGAAGTGCTATATATTTATAGAAATTTCACATTTTTGTTTAATTATTTTATATTAGTAGAGGTTTAAAGTCATTTTATTTGTAGTATTGTATATTAATAGAAGCTTAAGGTTTTTGTTTAAATATTGTATACTTATACAAATTTAATTTTTCTGTTTAATTCTTGTATATTCATAGAAATTTAAAGTCATTTTATTTGATTTAATATATATTAAAAAATTCAGTGTTTTTTGAATTGCTGTTTGTTGCCTGAAATTTACATTTGTTTTTTATTGCATATTATTGGAAATTTACAGCTTTGGTTTAGCACTGTATATCAATAGATATTTATAAAGTCATTTTGTTTAAATTATTCTGTTTTAATAGAAATTTACGGTTTATGTTTAAGTATTATATATTTATAGAAATGTTATGTTTTTCTTTAATTATTGAAGATTGATAGAAATTTAAGTTCATTTTGTGTGAATTATAATATATTAATAGTACTTTATTGGCTTTTAATTATTAAATATTGATAGAAATTTAAACTTTTTATGTTTTATTGCATATTAATTAAAATTCATTGTTTTAATCACCATTATATCAGTAAAAATTTAAATTCATTTTTTTGAATTCTTGTATATTAATAGCAATTTAAGGTTTTCTTAAATTATTGTATATTAACAGACTTTGATTTGTTTTGATTATTTATGTCATTTGAAACTTAAAAGCAGTTTGTTTGAATTTCTGTACAATAAGAGAAATTTAAATTCTTATTGAATTACTGTATATTAATAGAAATTGAAAGGTAACATTTAATTATTTCATATTGATACAAATTTGAAGTTTTTTTTGTTAGATTGTTTTTGACAATATTGTACATAAGCCACTTATTTAAAAAGTGAAAGCTGTTACATTTTTTTTATTTTTTTATTGGATGTTTTATTTACATTTCCTATGTTGTCCCCTTACTCCATCCCCCACCCACCCAGGAACCCCCAATCCCCTCACCCCTCCTCCTTCTTCTCTGTGGATGTAACATCTATCTACCCCCCCACTCCCACCTCCCAACCCTCAAAATTCCCACCCCCTGGGGCATCCACCCTTCATGCTGTAGGTTCTCTTCTTCCATCTATGCCCAGCAGGGCCCTCCACTCTTACATATTCAACTGAAGCCCTGGATCCCTCCCTAAGTGCTCCCAGGCTGGTGGTGGCAGTGTATGGATGGTGGTATCACATAGGACTGCATCCAGAATTCCATCCAGTACTAGAGCTATGCAACAACAGTTAGAAGCTGACAAGTTGAGATAGTGTATATAGGTTTCATTTTGTAATAACATCGTGAAAATTACTACAATAGCTTAGTGACCAGAGGAATATCTGGGATTGTAGTTATGAGACTGTAGTGGGACATTAGTAAAATATAAGCAGGTAAAGCCAGGATATCATCTGTCATCTGATGGGAGGGGCTTCAGCTACTACTTGACTGAGCTAGGTGTGGGAGGATGGGAAATGTTGTCCCATAATTCCTTGAAGCTCATAGGGCAAATACAACAAGAAAGGTGTTCATTCAGAAGTACATGTAAAAATAGAGAGATGTAACAGACAATCTATATTCAGTAAGTATGGAACAGAAAACACAAGAGTAGGAATTCCATACAAGTAGTAGATTGTCAACTATGAGGGAGGTGGTAAAGTTACTCTGGATTTCACATGGTAAATCTGTTGTAGGCTTTGACCATCTGAATTTGGATGTTGGAGCATCTGAAACTGGAATATGAGTTTCCAGTTGCTGTGAACTTCTATGCAACCTTAGAATGCAGATTAAGAACATGAGCATTTGAGAAGGAGCCAATGTGTTTGTTTCTGGGAGACCTGAATTAATAAAGGATTACAGGAGTTGTATAAGTTGAGTTAGAACTGGTATTGAGTGGAGCCACATGTCCAGGAGGATGGCTCTGAGAAAAGCCAATCTTTCATCAGAACATCAAAATCTAACCCTA
>NW_021613989.1:0-7975 GCF_004785775.1 Grammomys surdaster | reverse complement strand
AATACTGGGTTAACAAAGATCTTTTAGTAAAGTGACTTAGGCAGGCTTAAACTAGCAAGGATTAAGGATGAATCCTTACTAATTAATTGGAAGATCTGAGAGGTATTTTATATTTCATTTTACAAAATCAGAAATATTTATTTTGAAACAAGATAAGAAGACATGATCTACGTGTCAGAAAACTACCACTCAGAAATATTTTTCATCCACAAAGCAGGTAAACGAAAAACATTCCAATTTCACATTGGCTTTATTGATATTTTGTATTGTTTCTTTCAGTTTCTATTTGGTTGATTTCAGCCCTGAGTTTGATCATTTCCTGCCTTCTACTCCTCCTGGGTGTATTTGCTTCTTTTTGTTCTAGAGCTTTTAGTTGTGCAGTCAAGTTGTTAGTGTGTGCTCTTTCCAGTTTCTTTTTGTAGGCACTTAGAGCTATGAGTTTTCCTCTTATCACTGCCTTCATGGAGTCCCACAAGCTTTGGTATGATGTGTCCTCATTTTCACTGAATTCTAAAAAGTCTTTTCTTTCTTTATTTATTTCTTCCTTGACCAAGTCATCATTGAGTAGAGAGTTGTTCAGTTTCCATGTGCACATGGGTTTTCCATTGGTTTTGTCATTATTAAAGACCAGTCTTAGTCCGTGGTGATCTGATAAGATGCAAGGGATTATTTCAATCTTTTTGTATCTGTAGAGGCCTGTTTTGTGACCAATTATATGGTCTATTTTGGAGAAGATACCATGAGGTGCTGAGAAAAAGGTATATTCTTTTGTTTTAGGATGAGATGTTCTATAGATGTCTGTTAAGTCCATTTGGTTCATAACTTCTGTTAATGTCAAAGTGTCTCGGTTTAGTTTCTGTTTCCATCATCTGTCCATTGCTGAGAGTGGGGTGTTGAAATCCCCCACTATTATTGTGTGAGGTGTAATGTGTGTTTTGAGCTTTAGTAAAGTTTCTTTTATGTATGTAGATGCCCTTGCATTTGGAGCATAGATGTTCAGAATTGAGAGTTCACCTTGGTAGATTTTTCCTTTGATGAGTATGAAGTGTCCTTCCTTATCTTTTTTGATTAATTTTGGATGAAAGTCGATTTTATTTGATATTAGAATGGCTACTCCAGCTTGTTTCTTGGGACCATTGGCTTGGAAAATTGTTTTCCACCCTTTTATTCTGAGGTAGTGTCTGTCTTTGTTGCTGAGGTGCGTTTCCTGTATGCAGCAAAATTCTGGGTCTTGTTTGTGTATCCAGTCTGATAGTCTGCGTCTCTTTATTGAGGAATTGAGACCATTGATGTTAAGAGATATAAAGGAAAAATGATTGTGGCTTCCTGTTATTTCTGTTATTAAAGGTAAAGTTATGTTTGTATTTGTATCTTCTTTTGAGGTTGTTGGAAGATTACTTCCTTGCTTTTTCTAGTTTATAGTTTCCCTCCTTGTGTTGGCGTTTTCCATTATTTATCCTTTGAAGTGCTGGGTGTGTGGGAAGATATTGTGCAAATTTGGTTTTGTCATGGAATATCTTGGTTTCACCATCTATAGTGATTGAGTTTTACAGTGAGATTAAAGGTAAACTGTAGTACAAAATTATGGAGAAAAGTGTTTGAGAAAACTTGAAGATTAAGACAGAGTGGTAATTATTAAAGAAATTAGTGCAGTTAAGATACCTAACAGCAAAGTACTGAAAGTTTGCAGTGGAGGGTAAAACATTGCACTATTAACAACAGAAAAATCATAGGATAATATGTGGGAAGTTTCTTCTTTGGTTCAACCATGGAGGCTTTACGGAAGGAGCTCAGTTTTGGAGAGTAAAGGACTTTACTTGTTGAGACAGCAAACCTCCTGATCACCTCAGTCGTGGAACTGAGGAAGCTCTGTATCTATAATGATGTGCTGTGCTTATATCTGTACATCACTCACAAAGAGTTGATACTTTTTCCTCTTGGTTTGACAACACCAGTCTGGAGACCCAGAGGATTACTTCCTCCACAGTTTCAGAAGTTATATGATTCAGGGAGCTTTACCAGAGTCAGTTACTCATCTGAAGAAACATTTCCTAATATACTGTGAGATCTACTAACTTAAAAGTGAGCCTCTACCTGTAGGGGACGTTTCTGATGTTAAAGTCCTGTCCTCAATTGTTTCTTGATCTGTCAGTAAACAAAGCCATGGGCTCATTGCTGGGCAGAAGGTACAGATCCCTGGAGGAAAAGTGGAAAATTGGTAGGGGAGCATGCTTTAGAGAGAGAAGTAAAATGCAGCAATGTGAAGTATCAATACAAAGTGGCCACACAGTCTGCTTCTATAAGAAGGTGGTCATGGGTATATAGCAGGGGAAAGATGTGACTGACTGAGATGCTAACATTAAGGGCAGGCAGGAGAGGTGGTGATAAGAAATTGGTGAGGACACCCTTTTCCAGGCAGGAGATAGTACAACCTCAGGAAGACAAACAGAAAAAGAACAACACAGTGTGTGTGTGTGTGTGTGTGTGTGTGTTGTTGTTGTTGTTGTTGTTGTTGTTGTTTTAGCGTCAGATTTAAGGAAGCTAGGAGAGAACTGGTAGCACAGTCACTTTCCAGAGTAAAGGCAGAAGGTAGAGCAAAGATACAGGCAACATCTATCATTCCTCATCCTTGCTAGCCTTGAACTGAAATATTCACCATCATAGTCCTGTGCCCTCTGTTGCAGTCTCCATCCCCCTGGGCTCCTCTGAAGTTTACTCTAAACACTGTTTAGATGGCATTTCAACATGATTTATTTACCTCCTCCACCCCTAAGAGAGTTCTTAATTCTGCAATTCGTCTGATAAATCCTAATCTGCATTTTCATGCAGGATGAGTCATGAGAGATCTGCTCCAACCCTGACAAAAAGAGATCCTGAGGCAGGATCAGGAACCGACTATAATGCCCTACATGGAGGCCTCAAAGTTTAAACACTGAGCATGCCCACCCCAAGTATGTGATCCTACAGGTCTCAAGAAACTTCTCTCTTTGATTGGGGTCATCCAGTGCAACTAATACACCACACAAGGAAGGACAAAAGTCCAGGCAGGGACTGGAAAAATGGCTTATGCATTTGAGAATTTGTTTCTCAGAGGACCTAAAGAAGGATTAACAATCCCCTGTCACGTAAGTTCCAGGTGGAATCCACTGACCTCTTCTGGCCTCTGGGACTTGCATTCATGTAGCACACAAATCTACAGCAGGAAAAACACCCTTACATATAAAAGAAATACTTAGAAAACAGAAAAAAGGCCTCACATAATTTTTTTTAAAAACTGTCAAATACATTGTCGATTCCATGAGCAAAAGGAATCATCATTATCATTAGAACAACAACAGGAACAAAACAAAGGAGAAAACAAAGCAAAAAACAAAGAACAACAACAACAAAAATCCACCAAAACAAAAAAACAAATAACCAACATCTCACAAAATGTCTTGGAATCCATTATCTCTGTTGTGCCTTTATAAGTGAGGTTATATTTCAAGAAAACAAGAGGCATAGAGCTCTGTATTTACTGATTTCTTTTATACTCCTTTATTGAATATTTTTATTTCTTGGGACATATTAGAGAAATACACCTGTGTTCCTACTTTCTTTCTTCAACTTGATCATGCACATAGTAGTACATTTTAACATAGTTAAATTCATGACCACAAAGATACAGCAGGGATACTTTTTTCATCATGAAGTGAGGATCCACTGATTGTGACTCACTATCCACATCAAAAGCCCAATTCTCTGTCTCACAGTGTCTTACTGGGAACTAATAATGAAGTCTAAGCCAAATGCTACTTGAAGAGGCCCATTCCTGCCTGATATTTTAGTGTTACAAGACTGTGAAGCACACATGAATACAGGAGGTTCTTAGGAGGGAAAAATTAGTGGTTATGTTTTCATCCATAAGAATACATTAAATTCATTCAATACCATCTTAAAGTGGGGGGAGTCAATGTATATAATATATAAACTTAGCAAAACAACAAATTAATTACGGTAACAAAATAATAAACAAATAACAAAACTTCAAATGTAAAGAAAGAAACCATATACTCAAAGTAATCAAAATTCTAAGAAAATCCAAAACACAATTACTAATCTAAGAAACATTCTTTAGCTGCAGATTTTGCAGCCCAGACCTACAGCCTGTTGCTGGCCTTGGAAATATAGTGCAAAGGCAGTCAATGCTGGTAGTAATCTCTTCATGGTGAATGAGTACATGAATCATTGTGGTGTGGTTTTGAGATGGACAAGTCCTTCCAAAGCAAAGCATGAAACATGTTACTGGTGGTACTGAAAGTCCTTAAAATTCCCTTGACTGATCCTCATGAATTTATCTTTGATGACCCATCAGGACAAGCAAAACTTTACATTCTCAGGCTCCTCATAGATTTCCAGCAGATCTTGATGTCCCTCAGCATGTGTCTGAAGCCTTCCAAACATGCACTCTGCCTGGACCAGTGGCTAGACAAAATGAAGGCCTTGTGATATATAGGAACGGAAAGAATGGAAGAAAATGCAGTCCAAGATTGCCAAGGTTACATGGATGAGATGCAATGGTGGTTCATTTGCTTTGCACACTGAGTGTTCTTGGTGAAGAGTTGTGTCTGAGGGAGATCTTGGCCTGGTCTGTGCCCTCTTTGAGCTTTTGGTGGAGTATTTCAGACCTAGAGGAGGAAGAGACAAAGGCCTGGTGAGGACCTGCCAAGTCAGCTATCCAGCAAACACCAGCTTTATTGAGCAGGACAATCCAGTATGACCATTCAGCTAAGGTCATTCCCTGTATCCCCAAAGAAGAAGGTTCAGAGAGCACCTGCACCTGCAATTTTTTCTCAGATTTAAAAAATAGCTTGCAAGGGAACAATGAACTACCCACTGTACTGGAATTAAAATAAAACACCACATTTCTCCAATGGTCCATATATATTATATTGAAAAATAGCTGTGTAGCAATGTGTAAATCGAACACTTTAAAGAAGCATTCTAGGGATCCTAGATACCATTGAAGTGAAGGCTCTTAATGTATCTGAAATATTAGAACCTGCCTTGGTTCTTACTTATGAACCTCTCCATCTGGGAATCCCCAGAAAAACTATCTGCCAGGAACCATGCTCACTGGAGACATACTATAGTCAGCAACATGCAAATCTTCCCAAGGGTAAGCAATGAACCCTAACAGGGACATTCATGGAGGAAAAACAATGCCCCTGCAATGCTTATAGCTACTGCAGTATTATTTGTGGGGTGACTTAAGTGACAATAGGCTCAAGTTATACCAGAGAACTCAGAAGGGAAGACAGAATACAACACAATTGACAGAAACATGATGGAACACAAATGTTTCATGGAAAGGAGTTCTTTTAAACTGGATCAGAACAATATTTTTATGTACTCCTAATCGACTGAGGCAGAGAGTCATGTGGAAGGACAGAGACCCAAAAATATAGTTATACAGGTATAGGAAATCTCCTTGGCTTCTGCCATCCTGTGCTAGTACCTCATCTCAGAGACAGCAAAATGATGCTACACCATTTCAGCCAAGCTATGGACACACAAACACACACACACACACACACAATAACACTGAGACAGACACACACATTCCTGATCCCACAGAAGCACATGTTCACACATACAAGTGTAGTTCATTGCAGAAACATTTTTATCTTCCCAGTTAATGATAATATAAGAGATCACCCAGGATACTATAAAGCCATAAGAAATAAACCCTTGAATTGAGAAAAAGCCTGGAGAGATACCTAATCCATTAGGAGCACTGACTTGTCTTCTGGAAGTCCTGAGTTCAAGTCCCAACAACTACATGGTAGCTTACAAATCATCTTTAGTGAAATCAATTGTCCTCTTCTGGTGTGTCTGAATAGAGAGACAGTGTACTCACATACACAAACTGAAAAAATTTTTAAAAAAGAAAAAAGAAAATAACCCTGAATGGGATAAGAACACAGTAGGCATAGCCTATAGACAGCTCAGTTAAAAAGTGCTTTCCCCTAATAAAAAATGATGGAAATATGGGGTCTTTGCCTGATAGATAAGTCTTCTTAGCAAGTTCCCAAGGCTGTGCTCAGTAGGCTTGGTTCCCAATAAAGGCCAATGGGATCTGGGTGGACAAGTCTGTTCCTGCCTCTTGCTCACTGTTTCTCAGGGGCTCCAAAGTTAGCAGCATCTTCCAATAGGCCCTCCATTTTCCACAGCCTGTGTGACTTTGTAACCAAATCTTTGAGGCTAGACAATCAGGAAATGTCTATAACCAGGATGCAAAGTGAAATTTTCTCCATATAAGGAGATTCTGTCAGAGATATTTTGAGGAAAATAAGTCTCACTATTTCAAGACAAAATGGTGGCATGTATTATCACCCTAGGCAAAAGTCCATGGAAGGGCTGGACTACAGTGTACTTGTTCAGTCCTTGACTGATGGATATCTGGATAGTTTCTACTTCAGGGCTGTTCGGTGAAGTACCACTACAAACATGACTTGCCCTAATTTCTCTGTGGAAACCTACTTCTTGTTCTGGAGTCGCTGGGTAAACGGGAACGACAGTTTAACTTTCTGAAAACTTGTTCATGGCTTCTCAGAGGCCTACCCCATTTTATACCATCAGCAATATGTAAAGTTGCTTATTTCCTCCAACCCTCCTTGAGGATGATTTTAACTCAAACCAAATCATTTTTGAATGACAGCTTTTACAGAGTGCTACAGACAGAACACAGGGTGATTGCTTTCGACTATCAGGACCCTAAAGGGCTGTCTGATGCAAACCTGGTCTAGCACCTCACCATAGGTATGGGCCTTCTGCTAGATGCAGGTGCAACACCAAGCAACTCAGTCTCTCAAATAGTAATACCCAGGACAAACTCCAAGGCTAAAAATAACTGAGTCAAACTAAGGCAGAGTTAGAAAGAAAATGGTAAGAGGTAATTAGGAAGACAAACTAGGATGCTGAGAAGATGCAATGAGCCCCCTGCAGGCAGTCACTATCCACCAAGAGCAGAGAAGGGACACAGACCCTTAGCCAGCCTTGTTGACTCTCGGGCACATGGATATGACACAGCAGCCTCCTACTCACCTCCATGTACAACAGTGTTTTGTTTTCCTAAAAATGATTCCATAATGGGTTAAAAGTTTTCTCTGTATATCCAGTTTCAATAGTGATAAACAGTTTTCCTCTACCAATGGCTGACAATCTAACTTTACAGCATTATGTGTCTCCTTTTTTTCTACTGAGCTAGGTAGAGCAGCATGATGACAGGCTGCTGTGTTTGATGTTTCCTTGATGCAAATTGAATTGACAGAGGACTTTCTCATTGAAGCTTGCCTCTATTATTGTGTAAGATGTTTGCTGACCAAGTAAATACATGTATACATCCATCCATCCATCCATACATACATACATATAAACACATATATCTACAAAAACACCTGTGCATGCATTAATATACACACACAGACACACAGATACACAGACACCCACACAAACATTAACACACATACCCCAATCAAAAGTTTGCTGTTTTTCAGCACATTTCATGTCACTTGAGGAAGTAGTGGGACCTAAGCTGTGTAGTAGGCTCTTAGACAAACCCAGGCTCTGCTTCCCAGGCCTGTACTTAATTCTGTTCCAGAAACTGTTTCCAAGCAGATAGTTGCTGATCCTACAAGTAAGCCACAAGCTCTGCACACATATGTGGGTCCACACAACACTCAAGAGCCTAAGAAAGAGAGTTGCAAGAACATCCTCCACCAAGCTCCATGTTGAAATGTCATATTCTACTATCTAAACCTACTTTGGCTAATTCTCAGAAGACCCTGGTAGCACCATTAAAAAAAACCAGTTAATCATGTTTATTATCCATGAACGTTACAAGACATTACAGTTCCCATGATATTAAAACATCCCTAATGTCATTAAAAAGGAAGGTAGGGAATTAACATGGAATGATTTTTCTGAAATGTAG
>NW_021613988.1:0-1299 GCF_004785775.1 Grammomys surdaster | reverse complement strand
GGATCTAAAATTTTATCACACTGGTTTGTCACAGCCAGGGTGGAGAGTGTAGTGTCCTGGTCAATGATCTTCACATTGAATCCCTGGAGTGCATCTTTCCTCCCATCCATGCTTCCAGTGAAATCCCACTTGAGAACACCTGGATAGGAAGGTGCTGAGGTGGAGATCTGGCCTTGCTCAGTCATCACTGACAGCATGGTTGTGCCAGCATGTGGGTTAAGGTAGGCATTAGCCATGAGTTGCTGGAGAGAACTGCTGGATGCTGAAGGCAGAAGCCATGTTGAACTCACATCTGGGGTGGAGACTCTGGAGATGTTGCACTCCCTTCCTGAGTGTGTGGAATTGCTCAGCACAGGCAGAGAAGGCTGCAGAGCTCTTTCTTCCCCAATGAAAGGTGAACTTTGGAAATTTTCTGTAGGGAGGAAGAAGACAGTGGGAAAATGCTGAGGTTGATACTTTCTAGGTTCCTGTGGGGAACAGTTCTATCTGCAGTTTGTACTGGATTGGATCAGCTAAGACTGAATTTCCCCCAACATCACTATTGCAAATGCTCAGGTTGATTCTTAGCACAAATAGTAATGACTCTCATTGGATGATCTGCCTCACCATCCTCAGTGGGCCTGGAAATCCTGGTTGAACTGTTACAGCCTTGGCTCCAACCTAGACACATTCCTTATTTGCCCTGCTTTGTCTTGCTCTTATACCTGCTTTGACACTGCTTCTAAACTGCGTCCTTGAGTAGAAGTGTTTAGAGGTAGGAGAGCCTTAGGTTCTCAAGTTTCTGCCTTTTCTCTGTCCTTCATATATCTATGTAAAATGACCTCTTTACATAGAATAGGCTGGGCTTGAGATCACAGAAACCAACCTGCCTCTGGATCTAAAGTGCTGCCTTATAGGTGAGTCCCAGGACCACCAAGCTAGTCTATACTCTATGGCTGTTTTTGTTTTTAAAAATTACATATCAGGGATTTTGTATATTAGTATTATATTTACTTCATTTTTCTTGCTAACTACTCCTTTGTCCCTGCCACGCCTTCTATAAATGATGATCTTATATAAAGATAACCCTTAAACACCTACTTGTTTATGACTTTATGTATACAACCCACTAATAACATTTCATGATGTGTACATTGGTTTAGGGCTGACCTACTGGGATTTGCTCACCTATTGGAAGGCTGATCCCTGAATAAGATTTACTCTTCCTCTGTTCCTGTTAATTGTCTGTAACTCTTTAAGAGGGGAATCCTTGTGAGCGTTTCCCACCTGTGTCAGTTATTGTTGTACAGAGAACAACTG
>NW_021613987.1:0-1347 GCF_004785775.1 Grammomys surdaster | reverse complement strand
TTATATTAAAATTACCATTACAAGTAAGTATTCTTTGTTAATTAATAATACATATACATGTTTTATTCATAACCTATGAACTTTATTGAAGCATCAATTGTATATCCATATAAAGAATGCTATAAAGTTTCAAACATGCGGTATCAGTCTCTTATAACCGTTACCATCAACAGCGTATGTAAATGTATCTGTAAATTCTTCCACTGATGGAAGGATTTCCTTGGCTGGAAAATCTGATTTTGATTTGTGAGCACAGTTCTTGATGTTCCATTCACAGGGCTGAGCCTATGCACCTCTTCTGGGCAAATGTTGGTAACTTGGTTCCAAGGGGATCTCCAGTTCATGTGAAGCCCTCAGTTCAGGTAATGAAGAGGAGAAGCTGAACATTTTGTATTGTCTGGTCTGCATTTTAATTTTTTTTAAATCATTCTTTTCCTGTACATCATAAGCATTTTTTCTTTATTATTGGATATTTTATTTGCATGTCATATATGATCCCTTTACCCCATTTCTCCCCTCCTCATGCCCAGGAACCCCCTATCCCATCCCCCCCTTCCTGCTTCTATGATGATGTGCTCCCACCTACCCACCACTCCCACCGCCCCATCTTCTAATTACTCCACATTTGACATCCAGCTGTCGTGGGACCAAGGATCTCCTCTCCCGCCTATGCTCAACAGGGCCATCCTCCCTTACATATACCACTTGAGCTGTGGTCCCACCCTATGTACTCCCAGGCTGGTGGTTTAGACTCTGGGAGCTCTGGTTGGTATTGTTGCTTTCTCCATGGGGATGCAAACCCTTTCAACTCCTACAGTCTTCACTCTACCTCCTCCATTGGGAACCCCTTGATCAGTTCAATGGTTAGCTGTGAGCATCTGCTTCTGAATATGTCAGACTCTTTCAGACCTCTAAAGAGACAGCTATATGGGTCTCCTGTCAGCATTCACTTTCTGGTATCCACGTCAGTGTCTAACTTTGGTGACTGCACATGGGATGGATACCCAGGTGGTATAGTCTCCAGCCTGCCCCTACTTTAGTTTCTGTCACACACTCTGTCTCCATATTTGCTCCCTTGAGTATTTTGTTACTGCTTCTAAGAATGACCGAAGCACCCACACTTGGTCTTCTTTTTCATGAGCTTCATGTGGTCTGTGAGTTGACTCTTGGGTATTTCAAGCTTCTGGGCTAATATCCAATTATCAGTGAGTGAATACCATGTGTGTTCTTGTGTGATTGGGTTACCTCACTCAGGAGGATATTTTCTAGTTCCATTCATTTACCTAAGAATTTCTTGAATTCATTGTTTTTAATAGCTGAGTAATACTCCATTGTGTAAATCTACCA
>NW_021613986.1:0-5953 GCF_004785775.1 Grammomys surdaster | reverse complement strand
ACACAAAGACAGTAAATTACAGAACTTGTGAGAGCATCGGATTGCCAGAGATGTCTCTGCTTTCCACGGCTCTCTACATCTCCCCCTTTTTGTTTTAAATGAGAATCACAGGCACTGGCCATTTCCCGTGTCTTAGGCTAGTTGATGTTCTTCCATAGCCAGCATCAAAGAATGGTGAGCTCCCTGTCTTAGGCTACGAGGGTTGCACCCACACCTGGCATTCATTGAATGTGCGCCCCAGGTTGTGGCCACTCGTAATGCCCGTCATGGGGTAAACTCACACCACATGGTGTACCTCTGGCATATGGCTTCAACCTATTCTCGTCGTTGGGATCAATGGCAGCTGGCCTGGAGACAAAAGATAGAGCTGTCCTTGGTCTGTCTGGCACGGTACCAATCAAAACTCAAACTCAAGCCCGATCAAGCAAATTCCATTATGGGGGAATAAGCGATCAAGGACTAATAGTTTGATACAGTCTCTCCTACCTTACCAGGTGCAATGGAAACGAGTCCTCTGGGTGTAAAGGCTAGGGGAAACTGAGAGAGATGCAAACACCCATCCCTGTGCAATGGAGTCACCTCCTAGGGGTGCAAGGGCTGTTTGTCTCAAAATTTAGGTACCAGAGCTACACAGACAAGGACCAGTCAGACTAAAACTCCTCACTGACCCAGTGCAATGGGCTGAGCCCTTGGGGTGCAGTAGCTGAGGATCTGTTTGTTGGCTATTTCTTTAGCATAGACAACCAGATTTCGGGAGATGAATCTCGTTCTAAGGCTGCAAGTGTTTGGGTAATCACGACCTTGTCACGTTTCTGTTGAGCTCTGAGCTTGCAAACCAACCACAGTATGAACACTAATCCACAACACAGGGTTGTACCAAACAGGCCTACTCCCACCCACTCTTCAAAGAAAGAGAAAGCTGAAGAGATCCAGGTGGAGAGTCCTTCAGTCAGCGAAATGTCCACACACGTTGAGTTGATGGCTGCCACCGCTGCTCGCAACTTTTCGAGAAGTTCATCAAATCCTTCTGACCATTCTCCTGCTAGGTAACGAGACAATTGTCTGGACAAATTAGCTACTCGAGTAAAGTTTTCATATTGAACACTAGTAATACAGATTGCTCCTAGACTTCTCTCACATCCCAATTGTGCCAATTGAAAAAGGATATCTATTCTTTCTTCTACCAAGTCTAGGCGCTGATTAACAATCATCAATCCCCCTTTCAATTCAGCATTAGCTGAAGTATGGAAGTTGGCTGCCTCTGTCACTGTAGCGGACAGCCGATTTAAGGCTGCTGCTGTTTGGACTTTGGTTGACATAGCAATCCCAGCAGCTGTAGCTGCAATGGCAGTGACTGATATCGCTGTTATTATGGCTGCAGTTATGCCAAAGTCTCTTTTTTGTCTGAATAATGATAGAGTAGAGGGTGTCTCAACAGGAACAGGAACCCATCGTGGCACTCTGGCAACCATGGCACGTTTAGCTTGTCCAACAGCCCAACACTGAGACATCATGCATGAATCATTAGTGCATTTTTCAAATGAGGAATTGGAAAGAATAAACAAGAAAGGTAGAAAAACACACACTGGTGTAGGTGAAAATACTGTTTGATTTACAATGATCCTGTTAACTCCAGTAATTAACTGAATAGGATTTGTCAACTGAGGGATCGGATCTGAACTCTGTTTCACCATAGTTCCATTAATAACTCCTGTAAAGGATGTTCTTCCTGTTGCTCCACCCTGGAGAAAGGCTAGCGAGTTGAGGTCGGTACAACTGCCATTAACTCCACAGAGTAGCCATTTGTGAAAAGGATTCATACTAGCGCTCTGTAGAAAAGGACCCTTTCTCATTACTGCGCCAGCTCCAGGATCTCCCAACATATTGGGTGAAAAGGAAAAGGTTTCATTGGTATCTGCCCATCGTGTTACTCTGGATTGACAATCAGACCAAGGTAGAACAACTCCCTCATCTTCTAGACTACAAAAAGGAGAGACCTTAGGTTGACGAGGATGTTCTCCATCAATAAGTTTGGGTGATAAAAATGTTCCATCTATCCAAATGGCTGGTTGTAAAAAGGACTGTGAGAACTCTTTGACATAACTATTGTCTTTTTCATTATCATTCCTTTTTGTTGTTAGTTTAACCCAGTCTCTCTTTTCATAAACCCACCCCAAGGTTCTCTTCGAGAGAGTTATACAGTTTCCTGTCTCAGTAATCTGAAAACAGAGAGAATCCCGTTCAGGCAAGGAACGATTTTCTCCCAGGGGGGCCTGCGTTTTATCATAGGGAAGATAAGGTAGCCCCATGGTTTTATTAGTTGTAAGAAATCTTGGAAACACCATGGCATCATGTCTAACAGGTATAGGTTTAGGAAAAGCAGATAATATAGCCCATCGTTGTTCTCCCCATATACTAGGAACCCAATTTTTGAGGATCCAAATTAGGACTGGAAACATCTGCAGATGAATTCTTCGCAGTGTCATCTTCAGTCATCACGAGCCTTCGCGTCAGTCGCTCTGGTAGCCAGAATGGATTGTCTTCTTCCTGTGGAAAAACACAGACCGCTCCCCTGGATCCTATTAAAATAGGATCCGGGCCTTTCATTGTCCGGTCAAGATGTCCTTTCACTTGACCATCTCCTTTGGCCTATCAGGCTCTAAACAATGATGGTCAGCAGCCGAATGGCCCTGACTGTCCAAAATTAAAAAATTGAAAGCAAAGAGTGCTATAGAAACAGTGACTCGTGGCACTGAGGGTAGAGCCTCCTCGACTCCCCCTTTTTGTTTTAAAAAATAAGATTTAAG
This sequence comes from Grammomys surdaster, assembly GCF_004785775.1. Lineage (NCBI taxonomy): Eukaryota > Metazoa > Chordata > Mammalia > Rodentia > Muridae > Grammomys > Grammomys surdaster. Next base: position 3,146 of record NW_021613986.1, on the reverse strand, counting down.
AGTACGATGATCCCGTTCTATAATGTCTTGTCCTTGAGGATTGTACGGTAGACCTGTCAGGTGAGTCACCTCTATTTGGCGACAAAATTGTCCAAACTTCTGAGAAGTATAAGTTGAGAATTTTAGGCTTTCCCCAGGCATTCTAGGCCTCAAGGCAATGCTGGATAACATGTGCTGCCTTTTCTCCCGATAACGGGGAGGCAAAAATGATTCCAGAACAGGTGTCAATGGAAACATGTAAATATTAAAGTCTCCCAAAAGATGGGACATGAGTAACATCCATTTGTCATGATTAATCATGTGTAAGTCTTTAAGGCTTAACACCATTATGAAAATTGAGGACACTGAGAAGAAGTTTTGTTATTTTACTTGTACACTTTCTAGAAATATTAAATTATAGTCTCAAGCTATTATTATTTTGATGATATAAAGAATAAGATTGTATGGCCAATTGTTTCTATATGGTCTATAATTTGAGTGGTATACAAATCTGTTCTGGCATTGTCCTGGGTTCTAGGCAATCCAATGAACCCTTAAATGTCTTATAAAGAAACAGTACATGTTTCTTAAATTAAGCTGTATTTTTATAATTAACTGTAAAATTTGAGAATTAGTAATATCTAAAAAAGGCAACAATTTTAAGTAGTTACAAACCATGAGCCATATACTGGCTATGAGTGTACCAATTGAAAGCTTGAATTTTCAGCATTTCAAACAGTGTCTACAGCACATAATTTATTTGTGTTGAAGCAGGGGAAAATTCAAGAAAATGAACATGTGATATAATTACATATACTGTCTAATAAATTGATGAGGCATCTGTAAATATAGTAAATATTTTTTCTATGGGCTGTATGTAAATTTATAGGAAAAACAAAAGCATGTATAGAGAACAACTGTTAACAACTTGTCTTATGGATAATGATTATCAATTTTGTCTAAAAACTTTGTCAAGTAATAGGTCAAATATCATTATTTTCTAATAATCAACTTAATTTTTATTTGGAATAAAGAATTAGTATTTCATCTAAAATATTTTCAGGATTCTACCTTACAATCTTGTATTAATACTGTAATAGTTTCAAAATAAGATGTTCAAACTTTATTTGTAGATAGATGAATCCACATTAATGGTTTCTTTGGCCAAGGTCTGTTGTGAGCACATGAGTAGTAATAATGTAAACAGCCAACAATGTATCATGGTCTAGATAATTTATCTTTTAATGACTAACAGCTTATTCTATACTTTTACAAAGCTATCTATCCCTCATCAGTTAACTGTAGAGGGGAATTAGGATTTGTATCTCCCTTGAAAAACATCGAACAGAGGTTTAAATCCTCTTATGGTAAGTTTAAGATGAGGTTTTAGCCAATTAATATCTGTTAACTTGATTTTTAAGAATCATTAAAAGTAAACCAATTTTTGTATGTACGCCTGTAAGCCAGAAGAGGGCGCTAAATCTCACTACGAATGATTGTGAGCCACGATGGGTTGCTGGGAATTGAACTCTAAATATTTGTAGTTGTGAGCCTAGCCTTTAACGGCTGAGCCATCTCTCCAGCCCCCATTATCTATTCTTATTGGAATTTTATGTGTCACAATCTGCTTAAGATGTAACTGAATTTTCAAATATTATAAAGATACTGTCTTTGAATTTTTCTGGAGCAACAAGTATTCTAAAATTTTGAAACTCATTGTATTAGAGCAAGGGGGTACAGAAAAACTCTTTTTAGAGATACCAGTTAACAAAATGAATAAAATACACTGAGAGATTTAAATGTTTAATTTCTGTATTAAAGCAATAACAAATTCTTATATAAGACTATTAATCATTCTTTGAAGCAACCTTTTAATGACATTGTTTCATGGGCTCTCAAGAATCACTAATAAATTCATTGGATTTAAACTCATCACCTTTACCAGGATGTAAAGGAACAATAAAAACAATCTCTCAAATCTATAATAATTTTATGTATTTACTAGAATGGTAACTGACGTAGGCAAGACAGGTTGTAATGTCTCATTAATTTCATAAATCTTAAATTTGAACTTTGTTTTTGGTTTAACTGAATAAGCAACTCCTTTTAGTTGAATGAGGGATCAGACAAACACCAAGTTAAAGGCACTCTTGTCTTCTAATAATTGTTACATCAGCCCCAGTATCTATTAATTCTTATTGGGGAGAGTAGCTTTTATTGTATTTTGCCAAACATTCGGAGCTATTGCCATAGCAGCAAATCTCTCAAACTTCATGGCTATAAAATTAGCATCAAACCCATGCTTTTGAACTAACTCAGCAAGTTCTTTAATAGAAATATATTCTACCGATGTGTAAACACAACTTCTTTTCGCAGCTTTAAACACTGGAAAGGCTTGAAACATCTTTCTTTTTATCTTTCTCTGAAAGGAAGGTAGTTGCACCGCGCTTGTCTGCATAAGGCAGCGGTGCGCTCAAAATTGCAGCAGGGAGTGCTGCCTGAGAATTCCAGGGGGGCGGGGGAGCTGTAAGCGCGCACTTTCTAATCCCCGCCTCTCTTTGTTCTCTACTCTGCGGCTGCAGCCGCCCACGTGAATGGAATCCTTCTGCCTCAAAGAGGACTACTTCTTCATCTCTTTCTGTCTCATAACGGACTATTTTTCCATCTTTCTCTGGTTCCCGCTTGGAAGAACCAGACCTCCCCGATTCATATTCATATAATTTCAGATTTTGCAATTCCTCTACTGGATATAGAGGCTTTCTCTTCGTAACAGACTCTCCCAGGAACTCTCTCGGGTTCCTCCTTTCCTCCCGCAGATCTATGTCTGGGGAATTTCTGTAGACATGTCTATCCAAGCTTCTATGAGCTTGTGAGCGCTCCCACCCAGAATCAGTTACTGGAAGGTAACCCTGAATCTCTTTCAGTATCTCCTGACTCACCACAATAGCTGAACTATACTTTTGATCCTGTAATTTCCACAATGAGTGTGTGCCTGGCCTCAACTTTCCATTCTGCTGTCCCTTAGTCAGATCTCCTTTTAGCCTGTCCCAGGAGGCGAGTGTCAGCGTTCTCCTGCAGGCAAATGGATCTCTCTCACTAACAAAGTTTTTTCTGCAGAGCCGGTCACAATTGACTGCAAGGCCACATGCTGTTTGTTATCTTATCTC
>NW_021613985.1:0-7407 GCF_004785775.1 Grammomys surdaster | reverse complement strand
CTCTGCAATTTTCAGCTGATGGTAATGAACTTCAACTGCCTTCTTGATGGCAGCATCAACCTGGTTCCGTGGACGACAGGTCACGGGCGATGATCTCTGTCTTGCTCAATCTTGATGTCGTGCGCACATCCTCTCAATGAGGGTCCGTCCGGATGGGTCCGTGCCTTGAGCCCCACGTCTGGGTGCCACTTGACCCGACCGGTGGGTCCTGGTTATTCGTGGGGGCGAGGAGGACTGCAACCTGCTATTCTTCAGAAGATATGGTACACTGCTTGAGTTATGGTCTCCCTGCTATTCTTCAGATGATATGGTACATTGCTTTGAGTCTATCTGCAGTTGCCAAGCAGGATCTTGCAGTTGCCCAGCTTCAGGGGATCTTGTGCAGGTGGGAAAAGGTAGGGGGTGAGGGTAAGGGCGAGGCTCCTGGCTTCTGGTCCATCTGGGTTAGAACTTCTAATAGCAGGCATCACGGGTGATTCAATTTTACCTGGAAAGAAAAAAGAAGGGGATTCTCAGGGAGATTTCTCTTCCCTGGATGTAAATTGTTATTCATCGTATTTATGATTGGGCCTGGCTTTGTGAGGGTATCTATTTTTTTCATTAATATTTGTGGTAGCCGGTTAGCTGTGCCTTCTGTGGTATTGGACAGGCATATCAGTCCTCGGCTCCATAAGGGAACTGGGACTGGGGCATTCCCTTTATGGGTATGAGGGTCCTTCCCCATATCTGTGGCAAAGTTTTGTTGGTCTTGGTGGTGCCCGAGGTCACCAACATGGTCAGCAAGAGATTTGCCATGAGCTTTCAGCTTTAGAGAGAGAAAAGTGAACAAGGCATGATGGAGAGTATTTCAGGGGGACTCCTTCTGAGGGGGTACCGTTCCCCCTCTTTTGTTTTTAAAGCCAATTTTTCAGAGTTTTTGTAAAATCAGGGCAGAAGCGCCAACAGTTGCTCCTTCCACACTCAGAGAGTCATGAAGGCCTTATTTAAGGATATATAAATCTATATTAATAATCTTTTGTCAAAGGACTTTTATAGCTCCACTGACAATTAATCAGACTATATGATATATCGATTAGAAATAGCTTTTTCTACTTTTTGTGAGATTACCTCTCTTTTGTCAATTAACTGTTGAGGAAGAAGTTAGGGTTTACCACTCTCTTGAGAATATTGAACAGAGATTTAAATTCTTTTGTGGAGAGCTTAAAATAGTATCTTAGCCAATTTGCATCTCCTAGAAACTTTTGAAATTAATTTAAAATAAATAGACTCTCCTCTTTTTTTAAATTCTTTATCTGTGTGGGGTTTTTATTGGGTATTATACGTATTTACCTTTCAATGTTGTCTCCTTTCTCATTCTCCCCCCAAATCCCTTATCCCCTACCCCTTCCTCCTAATTTTTGTGATGGTGTGCTCCAAACATCCTCCCAGTCCCATCTCCCTGCTCTCGAATTCCAACACAGTAGGGGATCCAAACTTTTGGGGACCTTGGCCCTCCACTTTCACTGGAGTCTAACAAGGTCACCCTCAATTCCCTATACAGGTGCGTGAGTCCCTCCCTTTGTGCTCTCTGGTTGGTGGTTTAGACTTTGGGAGTTCTGGTTGAAACTTTTGATGCTCCTTCTAAAAAGGACCAACGCATTCATACTTTGGTCTTCCTTCTTCTATGTGAGTTTTATGTGGTCTATATGAAGATTCTTAGAAATTGTGAGCTTTTGGGCTAATATCCACTTATCAGTGAGTGCATACCATGTATGTTCCTTTGAGATTGGGTCATCTCACTCAAGATGATATTTTCCAGCTCCATCCATTTGCCTAGGAATTTTGTGAACTGATTGTTTTTAATAGCTGAGTAGTACTCCATTGTATAAATGTACCACATTTTCTGCATCCATTCTTCTGTTGAAGGGCATCTGGGTTCTTTCCAACTTCTGGCTATTATAAATAAGGCTGCTATGAACATGGTGGAGCATGTGTCCCTGTTGTATGTTGAAACTTCTTTTGGGTATATGCCCAGGAGTGGTATAGCTGGGTCCCTAGGTAACGCTATGTTCAATTTTCTGAGATACCGCCAGACTGCCTTCCATAGTGGTTGTACCAGTTTACAATCCCACCAACAGTGGAGGAGTGTTCCTCTTTCTCCACATCCTCGCCAACATGTACTGTCACCTGTGTTTTTGATCTTAGCCATTCTGACTGGTGTGAGGTGGAATCTCAGTGTTGTTTTCATTTGCATTTCCCTGATGACTAGGGATGCTGAACACTTCTTTAGGTGCTTCTCAACCATTCGAGCTTCCTCAGTTGAGAATTCTTTGTTCAGGTCTGTGCTCCATTTTTTAATAGGGTTCTTTGATTGTCTAGAGTCTAATTTCTTCAGTTCTTTGTATACCTTGGATATTAGCCCTTTATCAGATGTAGGGTTGGTGAAGATCTTTTCCCAATCTGTTGGTTGCCGCTCTGTCCTATTGACTGTGTCCTTTGCTTTACAGAAGCTTTGCAGCTTTATGAGGTCCCATTTGTCAATTTTTGGTCTTAGAGCACAGGCCATTGGCGTTCTGTTCAGGAACTTTTTCCCTGTGCCTATGTATTCCAGGCTTTTTCCCAGTTTCTCTTCTATTAGTTTCAGTGTGGCTGGTTTTAGGTGGAGGTCCTTAATCCACTTGGAATTGAGCTTTGTACAAGGAGATAAGTATGGATCAATTTTCATTTTTCTACATGCTGACCACCAGTTGGACCAGCGCCATTTGTTGAAAATGCTATCTTTTTTCCATTCGATGGTTTTAGCCCCTTTGTCAAAGATTAAGTTACCATAGGTATGGGGGTTCATTTCTGGATCTTCTATTCTATTCCACTGATCCTCCTGCCTGTCTCTGTTCCAATACCATGCAGTTTTTATCACTATTGCTTTGTAGTACAGCTTGAAGTCGGGGATGGTGATTCCTCCAGAAGTTCTTTTATTGCTGAGAGTAGTTTTCGCAATCCTGGGTTTTTTGTTATTCCAAATAAATTTTAAGATTGCTCTTTCTATCTCTGAGAAGAATTGAGTGGGAATTTTGATGGGGATTGCATTAAATCTGTAGATGGCTTTTGGCAAAATAGTCATTTTTACTATATTAATCCTTCCAATCCATGAGCATGGGAGATCTTTCCATCTTCTGAGATCAGCTTCGATTTCTTTCTTCAGGGGAATGAAGTTCTTGTCATACAGGTCTTTTACTTGCTTGGTTAGGTTCACACCAAGGTATTTTATACTATCTGTGACTATTTTGAAGGGTGTCATTTCCATAATTTCTTTCTCAGCCAGTTTATCTTTTGAGTAGAGGAAGGCTACTGATTTGCTTGAGTTAATTTTACATCCAGCCACTTTGCTAAAGTTGTTTATCAGGTTTAGGAGTTCTCTGGTGGAAGTTTTGGGGTCACTTAAGTATACTATCATATCATCTGCAAATAGTGAGATTTTGACTTCTTCCTTTCCAATTTGTATCCCTTTGACCTCCTTGTGTTGCCTAATTGCTCTGGCTAGGACTTCCAATACTATATTAAATAGGTAGGGGGAGAGTTGGCAGCCTTGCCTAGTCCCTGATTTTAGTGGGATTGCTTCAAGTTTCTCTCCATTTAGTTTAATGCTGGCTACTGGTTTGCTGTAAATTGCTTTTACTATGTTTAGGTATGGGCCTTGAATTCCTGACCTTTCCAAGACTTTTATCATGAAGGGGTGTTGAATTTTGTCAAATGCTTTCTCAGCATCTAGTGAGATGATCATGTGGTTTTTTTCTTTGAGTTTGTTTATATAATGGATTACATTGATGGATTTCCGAATATTGAACCAACCCTGCATTCCTGGGATGAAGCCAACTTGATCGTGATGGATAATTGTTTTGATGTGTTCTTGAATTCGGTTCGCTAGAATTTTATTGAGTAATTTTGCATCAATGTTCATAAGGGAGATTGGCCTGAAGTTCTCTTTCTTTGTTGGGTCTTTGTGTGGCTTAGGTATGAGTGTAATTGTGGCTTCAAAGAATGAGTTGGGTAGTGTACCTTCTGTTTCTATTTTGTGGAATAGTTTGAAAAGAATTGGGATTAGGTCTTCCTTGAAGGTCTGATAGAATTCTGCACTAAAACCGTCTGGTCCCGGGCTTTTCTTTGTAGGGAGACTTTTAATGACTGCTTCTATTTCTTTTGGGGTTATGGGACTGTTTAGATGGTTTATCTGGTCCTGATTTAACATTGGCAACTGGTATTTGTCTAGGAAATTGTCCATTTCATCCAAATTTTCCAATTTTGTTGAATATAGGCTTTTGTAGTAGGATCTGATGATTTTTTTAATTTCCTCAGTTTCTGTTGTTATGTCCCCCTTTTGAGTTCTGATTTTATTAATTTGGATACTGTCTCTCTGCCCTCTGATTAGTCTAGCTAAGGGTTTATCTATCTTGTTGATTTTCTCAAAGAACCAGCTCCTGGTTTTATTGATTCTTTGGATAGTTCTTTTTGTTTCAATTTGGTTGATTTCAGCCCTGAGTTTAATTATTTCCTGCCTTCTACTCCTCTTGGGTGTATTAGCTTCTTTTTGTTCTAGGTCTTTCAGGTGCTCTGTCAAGCTGTTAGTGTATGCTCCCTCCAGTTTCTTTTTGTAGGCACTTAGAGCTATGAATTTTCCTCTTAGCACTGCTTTCATTGTATCCCATAAATTTTGGTATGATGTGTCATCATTTTCATTAAATTCTAAAAAGTTTTTAATTTCTTTCTTTATTTCTTCCCTTACCTGATTATCAAGGAGTAGGGTGTTGTTCAGTTTCCATGTAAATGTGGGCTTTCCATTCTCTTTGTCATTTTTGAAGACCAGCCTTAGACCATGGTGATCTGATAGGATGCAGGGAATTATTTCAATTTTCTTATATCTGTTGAGGCCTGTCTTGTGCCCAATTATATGGTCTATTTTGGAGAAGGTACCATGAGGTGCTGAGAAAAAGGTATATTCTTTTGCTTTAGGGTGAAATGTTCTATAGATATCTGTTAAGTCCATTTGGTTCATAACTTCTGTTAGTTTTACTGTATCTCTATTTAGTTTCTGTTTCCATGATTTATCCATTGCTGAGAGTGGGGTGTTGAAGTCTCCCACTATTATTATGTGAGGTGCAATGTGTGTTTTGAGCTTTAGTAAGGTTTCTTTTATGAAATTCGATGCTCTTGTATTTGGCGCATAGATATTCAGAATTGAGAGTTCATGTTGGTTGACTTTTCCTTTGACAAGTATGAAATGCCCTTCCTTATCCTTTTTGATAGTTTTAAGTTGAAAGTTGATTTTATTCGATATTAGAATGGCTACTCCCGCTTGTTTCTTAGTGCCATTTGCTTGAAAAATTGTTTTCCAACCTTTTACTCTAAGGTAGTGTCTGTCTTTGTCACTGAGGTGGGTTTCCTGTAAGCAGCAAAAAGCTGGGTCCTGTTTGCGTATCCAGTCCGTTAGCCTATGCCTTTTTATTGGGGAATTGAGTCCATTGATGTTAAGAGATATTAAGGAGAGGGTGTTCTTGCTTCCTGTCATTTTTCCTAATAGTGGAGACATCGTTTGTGTGGTTATCTTCTTTTGGGTTTGATGGAAAAGGATTATTTTCTTGCTCTTTCTGGGGTATGATTGCCCTCCTTGTATTGGAGCTTTCCTGCTATTATCCTTTGTAAAGCTGGATTTGTGGGAAGATACTGTGTAAATTCAGTTTTGTCATGGAATATCTTAGTTTCTCCATCTATGGTAATTGAGAGTTTTGCTGGGTAAAGTAGCTTGGGCTGGCATTTATGTTCTCTTAGGGTTTGTATGATATTTGTCCAGGATCTTCTGGCTTTTATAGTATCTGGTGAGAAGTCAGGTGTAATTCTGATAGGTTTGCCTTTATATGTTATTTGGCCTTTTTCCCTTACTGCTTTTAAAATTCTGTCTTTGTTTTGTACATTTTGAGTCTTGATTATTATGTGACGGGAGGTATTTCTTTTTTGATCTAGTCTGTTTGGCGTTCTGTAGGCTTCTTGTGTGATTATGGGCATCTCATTCCTTAGGTTAGGGAAGTTTTCCTCAATAATTTTGTTGAAGATATTTACTGGCCCTTTAAGTTGGGAATCTTCACTCTCATCTATACCTATTATCCTTAGGTTTGGTCTTCTCATTGCGTCCTGGATTTCCTGGATATTTTGAGATAGCAACTTTTTGCATTTTGCATTTTCTTTGATAGTTGTGTCAATATTTTCTAAGGCATCTTCTGCACCTGAGATTCTTTCTTCTATCTCTTGTATTCTGTTGGTGATGCTTGTGTCTATGACTCCTGATTTCTTTTTTAGGTTTTCTATCTCCAGGATAGTCTCCCTTTGTGATTTCTTTATTGTTTCCACTTCCATTTTTATGTCCTGGATGGTTTTGTTCAATTCCTTCATCTGTTTGTTTGTGTTTTCTTGTAATTCTTTAAAGGATTTTTGTGTTTCTTTAAGAACTTCATCCTGTTTTCCTGTGTTCTCCTCAAGTTTTTTGATAGTGTTATTTACTTCCTTCTTGTAGTCCTCTAGCATCATCATTAGAAATGATTTTAGATCTGGTTCTTGTTTTCCTGGTGATATGGGGAGTTCAGGACTTTCTAATGTGGGAGAACTAGGTTCTGATACTGGCAAGTACCTTGGGTTGCTGGTGCTTGTGTTCTTGCGCTTGCCTTTCGCCATCTGGGTCACCTTTGCGCTACCAGTGCTGTCTCTGACTGGGGCCTGTCTTTCCTATTATCTAGGTTGTGTCAGAACTTATTGGGATGGGTTTTGCTGCTTGAGTTAGAGATGAGGCCCAAGATGTGCTCGGTGCTCAGGTGGAAACCGGAAGGGGCCGGGGCTCCGGGTCAGGAGCGGATTCCTGGATCCCAATGAGTCCCAGTGGGTCCCAGTGGGTCCCAGTTGCTCCCTGATTGGGGGCGAGCACTGCCACCTCCTAGCCTAAGAAACTGCTTGAGCTAGCTTGAGCCACGGAGAGCCCCGCTCCCTCTAGGTTCTGTGAGATTGGGTGCAGAGCTGACTCTCGGGATCTGCTCCGGCACAGACTGGAAGGAACCCACGCTCCGGCCCTGGAGTGAACTCCTGGGTCCCAGTGGGTCCTAGCCACTCCCTGTTCGGGGGCAAGCACTGCCACCTCCTAGCCCAAGACCCTGCTTGGCACAGAGGTCCTGCGAGCCCCGCTTCCTCTGGAGTCTGCGAGATTGGGTGCAGAGCTGCCTCCCGGGATCCGCGAGTGCTCGGGCCCAGACCGGATGGAGCCCGCCCCGGGCCAGGAGCGAATTCCTGGGTCCCAGTGGGTCCCTGTTGCTCCCTGTTTGGGGTGAGTGCTGTTTTAACTTATCTGGGATGCTGCGTGAGTTCAAGCTCCTGGGAGTCCCTGTTTTTCTT
>NW_021613984.1:0-8971 GCF_004785775.1 Grammomys surdaster | reverse complement strand
ATCCTTAGAGACAAAACAAATCTCAATAAATTCCAAAAAAAAAAAAATGAAATAGCTCCATGCATCCTATCTGACCATCATGAGTTAAAGCTGGATATCAACAACAGAAACAACAGAAGATGAGACACTCATGGAGACCAAACAACTCACTACAGAATGAAAGATGGGTTAACATAGAAATCAAGTATTTAAAAACTTTTCAGAATTGAATGAAAATGAATGCACAACATATGCAAACTTACAGACCACATGAAGGAGATTTTAAAAGGCAAGTTCATACCCTAAGAGCACATATTACAAAAAATAAACAAACAAACAAAACAAAAGAAACAAAAAGCTTGAGAGATATTGTATTACTAACTTAACAGAACATCTAAAGAGTTTAGGACAAAATAAAACAGTAGAAGTGATACGCAAAAAAAAAGAGAAGATGGCAAGAAATAAACTCAGGGCTGAAATCAATAAAATAGAAACAACAACAAAAGAACACTGCCAGGAATCAATGAAATAAAAATTGGGCTCCTTAAGAAAGCCAACACAACAAGCTTGACAAACAGCCAAATTAACTCAAAGTAGGAGAGGAAATTTCCAAATTAACAAAATTAGAGTTGAAGAGGGGGGCATAAAAGACACCAAGTAAATACAGAGAATCAGAGGATATACTTTAAAACCAAGTTAGAAAACACTATTTACCGGGCAGTAGTAGCGCACGCCTTTAATCCCAGAATTTGGGAGGCAGAGGCAGACAGATTTCTGAGTTTGAGGCCAGCCTGGTCTACAGAGTGAGTTCCAGGACAGCCAGGGCTACACAGAGAATCCCTGTCTCGAAAATACCAAAAAAGAGAGAGAGAGAGAAAAAGAAAACACCTTTAAAAAATATAATGAAGATATACCACCTACCAAAAGTTAAATGAAGATTAGATAAGCATCTTAAACACATAATCAACCCTTAGTAAAATAGATGTAATTATTGAAAGTCTTCCAATAACAAAAAGTAGAAAAGAACAAACAAAACCAGATCCAGATAGTGTTATCCAAAATTATTCCACAAAATAGAAGCAGGAGCATTGTCTACATCTTTTACAAAGACACCATTACTCTTATGCCAGATAAAGACCCAGAGGAAGAGGAAGAGGAAGAGGAAGAGGAAGAGGAAGAGGAAGAGGAAGAGGAAGAAGAAGAAGAAGGGTAGAAGAAGAGGAGGAGGAGGAAGAGGAGGAGGAGGAAGAGGAGGAGGAGGAAGAGGAGGAGGAGGAGGAAGAGGAGGATGTGAAGGAGGAAGAGGAGGAGGAGGAGAAGGAGGTGAAGGAGGAGGAGGTGAAGGAGGAGGAGAATACAGACTAACTTCTTTTATGAATAAAGGTTCATAAATGCAAATGTTCTCAATAAAATACTTGCAAACTGAATCCAAGAACACATCAAAACTGCATCCATCGTATTTAAATAGGCTTCATCCCTGGGATGCAAGGATAGTTCAACATGCATAAATCAATAAATGCAATCTACTATATAAGCAGATTGAAAAACCAAAAATACACATGACTGTCTCATTTGATGCAGTAAAGGCTCTTGACAAAATTTCATACCCTTTCATGATAAAAGTCCTGGAGAAATTAGGTATAAAAGGGATATTCCTCAATATAATGAAGACAGTTTATAGCAGGCCTATGGCCGCCATTAAATTAAATGGAGAGATACTCAAAGCAACCTCACTAAAATCAGGAACAAGACAAGGTTGTCCACTTTCTCCATACCTATTCAATATAGTAATTGAAGTTTTAGCTAGAGCAATAAAACAACCAACTAAAGGAGACTAAACATATACAGACTGGAGAGGACAAAGTCAAAGGATCTTCATTTGCAGATGAAATGATAGTAAACAGAAGTGATGATAAAAATTCCACGGGAAAATCTTACAGTTCATAAAGAGATTACAGCAATGTAGCTGGGTATAAAATCAACCCAAAAAATCTTTAGCCCTCTCCTATGCAAACTAAAATTAGGCTGGAAAAGAAATCAGGGAAACAACGTCTTTCTAAATAGCCTCAAAATATGTAAAATATCTTGCAGTAACTTTAACCAAGCAAGGAAAAGACTTTCATGATGAAAACTTTAAGACATTAAAGACAAAAGATCAAAGAAGATATCAGAAGATGGAGAGATCTCCCATGCACAAGAATTAGTAGGATTAATATAGAAAAAATGGCTATCCTTCCCACTCTACAGCTTCAATGCAATCCTCATCAAAATTCCACCACAATTCTTCATAGACAATTCTCAGCTTCATATGTACACACACGTTCATGCACACACACACACACACACACACACACACACACACCGGAATAGGTAAACCACTTCTGTATAATTAAAAAAAAAACCTACTGAAGATGTCACAATCCTCAACCTTATATCGTACTGGCGAGCTATAGTAATAAAAACAGCCCAGCAGTATCACGAAAACAGACATTTACCTGATGGACTAGAAATGAAGACCCTGAAATAAGTACACACTTCATAAAGAAGGCAGAAATACACAATGGGGAAAAACGGTCTTCAACAAAGGGTGCTAATCAAACTGGATGACTGCATGTAGAAGAATGTGAGTAGAATCATATTTATTCCCCTGCACAAAATTCAACTCCAAATGGATAAAAGGCCTTAACATAAGGACAGATACACTGAACCTGATAGAACAGAAAGTAGGAAGTATTCCTGAACTCATTGGCTCAGGAAAAAACTGTTTGAAAAGCACATTGATAGCACAGGTACTAGATCAACTGTTGAATGGATAAAGAAAATGTGGTATATGTGTACAATGGGATATTACCCCACTGCAAAAAAAAAAAAAAAAAAGGAAGTCATGAAATTTGCAGGTAAATGACTAAAATCAGAAAAAGAAAATCATGCTAAGTGAGGCAACTACTCAGACCCAGAAAATAAATAAATATGGCATGTATTTGACATATTTTATGTGGAAAGTAAAGGACTTGGAGCTGTGGTGGGGTTTGGGGGCCTCACTGGGAGGTGGAAAATAGTTATGGATGAAGGAGGTGAGCTGAAATGTAAAGGTAAAAAGGGACGGAGAGGAAAGATAGGTCAGGGTAAGAATAAAAGGAGATAGATAAAACTAAGGTAAAGCTCTGGAGAGGTCACATGGAAATCTGACGCAATAGAAGTTTCCTATTATAAATGTATATATGAAGGTGATCTAAATGAAACTGCCAAATAACCAGGGAGATAGAGTGCCCTCAGCATCCCTTGTCACCAGATGAAACTTCCAGTACCGGCAATAGGTTACATATAATCAGGTTGTTGGCCAAAGGAGTTCCATGCACATCTCCAAACAACCCAGGCTATTGCTAAAGCTATTGGTGGTTCTCCACAAACTGAAGGTAAAGCTCTATTGCTGAAGACACGACCTATACGACTCACTGAAGAGAAAGAAGGTGAACTAGGACTGACCTATAACCTTCAAGTCTACAGATTCATTGTATTGGAAGGTACTCTACAAGCTACCAAAGAAGAAAGATAAACAGCAACCCAGCTCGAAACCCTTTGATCTAAGAGTGGTCTGCATGGAAGATACATTGGTGGAATAAGGGCCCAAACGTTTTGGGATTTACCAACCAATATCTGATTTGAATTAAGACTTTCCCCACAAGATGAAGTCCATACCCAAGGCTGCTTGGGTCACTAAGAACCTGAGACTAGGCTCAGGGACCTAGGGTAAAACCAGACCTACTGCTCTACTAAAAGAACGCTGTTAAAGTAACTCCTAATGATCTTGACGTAGATCAGTTTCCTGCTCAGCCATCATTAGAGAAGCTTCTTTCTCCAGCAGATGGGAACATATGCAGAGACCTACAGTCAGATCATGTGCAAAGAGTGAGAGGCTGGAACACTCAACCTTACACGTGGTGTCTCCAGCAAACCCCTCCCTTCAGGACTTGGGGCATCATCTGGAAAAGGAGGTGTCAAGAGTATAAGAGTGAGCCGGGCGGTGGTGGCGCAAGCCTTTAATCCTAGCACTTGGGAGGCAGAGTTCGAGAGTTCGAGGCTAGCCTGGTCTACAGAGTGAGTTTTAGGACAGCCCAGGCTACACAGAGAAACCCTGTCTCGAAAAAAAACCAAAAAACAAAAAACAAACAAACAAAAAAAAAGAGTGTAAGAGTGAGAGGAAATGGACTATATCTAGAAAACAAGGCCCTGTAAATTAACTGGATTGATACACGTGTGAACTCACAGAGACACAAGCAATATGCACAGGGCCTTTACCAGTCTGCACCTGATGGGGTCCTGGAGCTGAAAGGAGAAGCAAGCGCTAGCCCCATCCCTAATTGAGAAGCTATCTCCAGTTGATAGCCACTTGCCTGTGAAAAAATAGTTTTCTCAAAGGGAGTCTCAATGAGGAGGAGGGGTGGGAGTGGAAACCTTCTAAGGATAGGCATACCCAGCAGTAGATGGCAAAGGAACAAACTCAGTGGTATCTCTGGTGATTCTTTGTCTCATAACACTAAGTCTGAACATTTTTGTTCTCTTCTACTTTACGGCTCCTTCCCTGCTTCCTTGTGTGTGTGGCAGATCTCCAAGCAGTTCTCTCTTTTTAACCTAAAAAAAAATCTTCTGGATAGCTCAGCTCCTGCAGAACACAGGTCCAGTTTTTTATTTTACATATCAATCCAGTCATTTATTCCAGGTTCCTTTTCATTATCTTATAAATCAGCATCCCAAGGCTCGAGCCCTTCAATTTTTTGTTTGTTTGTTTGTTTTTGTTTTTCGAGACAGGGTTTCTCTGTGTAGCCCTGGCTGTCCTGAAACTCACTCTGTAAATCAGGCTGGCCTTGAACTCAGAAATCTGCCTGCCTCTGCCTCCCGAGTGCTAGGATTAAAGGCGTGCGCCACCACAGCCCGGCTATCCTTTGATTCTTAAGAGGCAGCAAGCATATATTTTTTTCTTAACATTGTAGAAGAATTCAGAGATTTGCCTGTCTTTATTAAGCACAGGTGATAAGCTAGTTGGTTGGGACCCTGCCCTGAAATTCCAACTTCCACACCTGAGCCTAACCTTGCTCTGTCCTAGGCTGATCCTGAACTCAGAAATTTATCTGACTTTGTAAGCATACACAAAAAACCTTAGCTGGGTGGGGTCTCTTGAGAAACCACTCCCTAAATCTCTGTATCTCCTTCCTTAGTAATTTTTCTAACAAGTTGGCTCACAGGCAGCTGCTTTGGTTTCTTTAGATTCATGAAGTCCCTCACAGAATTCATACCGGCATCTTTTTTTTTTTGCATAATTGAGAAATTATATATTTTCATATATTTAGAGTTCTTTCCCATAGCTTTAAGGGCTGTCCTGAAGATTCCAGAGTTTACCATTTTGCTGAGACATAGACACACCCTCAACTTCTGGACGAGCTGTTTCTAATTATTATGGAATCATTAACATTAACAGGGAGGACATCCCTCCAAAGGAATGAGTCCTCTACTGCTAGTACGTCCAGAAAATATGTACATTATTATACAAACAAGCCTTATGCCCACAGCAGCCATAGACACTGGTGGGGCTCACACAGAGCCCTGTCACAGGGGCAAGAACCATGTCACTTACCATGTTGCCATCAAGGCCACTCTAGGCTCGGCAATGAACAAAGTCTAGGTCCTGCTCATCTTTTCTGACCTCCACCAAGAACAAACAAGAATAAAGTCTTGTTTTGATTTGATTTGGTTTGGTTTGGTTTCACTTTCAGTGATTCAAACGTTCAGGTCAAACAAAATTACTACTTTCTGACAGTCTATGTCTTGTTTCTATCCCATCAGAACTGGAAAAAGAAATTGCTCCTATAAGAACTAAATTTCTGTATAAAAGATGCTGCCTCTTCCACAATCAAGTGTAAGAAATACACCACATCAGGAGTGTGGGCTACACGTCTGATCTGGTTGAGTATTACCACAGAATACCCAGTGATATTTTAAGAGGAGTCAAGACCTGGCGTCCGTCAGACTGTGTCCCTTGGCCCTGCTTCCATCCCCAGGATGTTGTAAAGTAGATGGTTTGTATTATTCAGCCCTTGAACGCCAGCCCACAGAGAGGAGACTAAATGAAAAATGACAGAACCCCGGTGAAAGAGTAACTAGATTCATTCTCGACCTTTCAGAGGAAGCAGGTCTGTGGAAAGCAGTTTATATTCCAATAAGAAGCCTGAAGGTAGTAGTTTTAATAGCCAGGTAGTCATACTTTTGAAAATAAAATGAGAAACAAAGAAATGAACAAAGAGTCCATGAGAGTTCACATCTGGGCGGATAAGGCAAATTTCCATATTGGGTCGAGTCTCAGGTATTTAGTGAAAACACAGACTATTTTTTCTCAAAGGGAACTCTTAATGTAGAGGACAAAAATCAAATTAAACAGACATAAACATTACAAAGTCGATAATAAAAGCCAAATAACTTTAAACAAAACATTGATTAAACTTAAATCTAGAAGAAAAAGGATGTTTAAAACTGAGGGCATGCTTCAGTACAGAATATTAAGGTCACAAAATCATTTTTAAAAAGATATCACAAGAGACAAATGTCGTGGAGCTGAGTAACACTGAGACCGGAACAAATGTAAAATGAAATCCCACTGTCAACTGGTAAAACTTGGCATTGATCAATAAGTTTCCTTAATATGTGTGAGGCATCGTGCTTGGTTGTTTTTTTTTTTTAACCACATTTTAATGTTTTGTTCAGTTATATTTTTGTTTTAAGTAAGTTCCAAAATTCATCTCCACTACATGATTTTGTGAACGTCTAACTTAAGAGTCCAACCCAACATTAGTATTATTTATGAATAATACCATCATCTAGCGGGGCCTTCCCTTTAGTTTACAACTCAGCTGGAAACATATTGGCACTTGCTTTATTGTGGCGAACGATTCTCTTTAGTATGTTTTCCTTAAGGTTTAAGGTTTTTCATATGGATACAAAGTATTTTGATCTTCAATCTCATTCCTCTCCTTCACTCCTCTAAAATACACTCCTCACTCCCACAATCTCCCAACTTCATCTTCTCTCTCTTTTTTTTTTTAACAGCACACTGATTAAAATTTGTGCTGCTCACAAACTCATGTATATGAGCCATTCTGTAACTTTTTTTGTTTTGTTTTTGTTTTTCGAGGCAAGGTTTCCCTGTGTAGCCCTGGCTGTCCTGAAACTCAGAAATCTGCCTGCCTCTGCCTCCCAAGTGCTGGGATTAAAGGTGTGTGCCACCACTGCCCGGCATGCTGTTATTTTTAAAAAATTGTTTTTTAGATTTGTTTCATTTTGTGTGTGTAGGTGTTTGAGCTGCATGTGAGGGTCCCTAAGGGCTTTTTCCAGTCCCATAACCTCCTTACAGCTTCCCTTGCCTGCCTGGGGTCAAGGCTAGGCCAAGTTCCATTCTCTACCCACAGGAACATCCTTGAGTAAAAAAACATCTCAGAAAAACAGCAGAATGTACTGACTAATAGTTACCTGACCATCTGGAAAGTTCCAGGTAGAGTTCAAATGTGTATCATGAACTGCCCATGCTTGCTAGCCAAAGATTTAAAGGCCAATATGCTTAGCCAATAAGTTTGAACTGTAACCTTGCTGATGTAACCTGTGCTCCTAAAAAGTATAAAAACTGCTTGTAATAGCCATTTGGTGTTGCCTTCCAGTCACTCATCTTGAGGGACTAATTGAAGGTCAACCCCGAAGCACCAGAAAATAAATCTCTTGCTTTTGCATTGATCTGTGTCTCCGGGGAATCTCAAAGTACCACTTGACCGAGGGTTGGGGTCTTACACATGTATGTATGTACAACACATGTGTGCCTGTTACTCATGGGTGTTAGAAGACGGTTTCATATTACCTGGAAGTGAAGTTAGAGGTTTGTGGGTGCTGAAAACCTAACCTGAGTCCTCTGAAAAATCGTCAAGCACTCTTAACTGTGGAGCCACCTCTCCACAGTTTTTTATTTTTTAAGATTATTTTTAATAATATATGTTAATAATATATATGTAATAAGAGGGCCCAAGCAAGGATGTGTAAATCTCACTTAGAAGGGGAAACAAATAGTCACCAGAGGTGGATGGAGAGAGGGAACTGGGTGGAAGAGGGGGATGAGGAAGAATATAGGAATGGTGATGAGGGGTGGAGGGAGTGGGTTCTGGAGAAGGTTAGGAGAATGGAAATCTCTGGGAGTAGCTGGAGACTTGGGAGGAGAGAGGCTACAAAGAGAGGCTACATGCAGCTCAAACACCTACACACACAAAATGAAACAAATCTAAAAAACAATTTTTTAAAAATAACAGCATGCCGGGCAGTGGTGGCACACACCTTTAATCCCAGCACTTGGGAGGCAGAGGCAGGCAGATTTCTGAGTTTCAGGACAGCCAGGGCTACACAGAGAAACCTTGGGGGTGACCCTAGCTGAAATTGTTAGCAGAAATATTTTGCTACATATTTGCAATATATTATCTGAAATATGGAGACAGAAGTGACCACTTTCTGTAGCCAGCCAGTCAGGACTTCTAGTGGAAGGAGGGAGAAACCAACCCATCCACAAAACCTTCCACCCAAGATTTGTCTTGCTTACAAGACATGCAGGGATAACAATGGAGTAGGGACTCAAGGACCAACTAATGATTGGCCCAACCTGAGACCCATCTCATGGGACTGCCAACCCCTGACGATATTAAGAATACTCTGGTGTGCTTGCAGACAGAAGCCTAGCATATCTGTCTCCTGAGAGGCTTCATCTGACAGCAGATGGAAACAGATGCAAACACCACAACCAAACATCAGGTGGAGCTTGGAGAGTCTCCTGGAAGAGTGGGGAATAGAATTAATTGAGCTGGAGTAGTCAAGGACACCAGAGAAGAGTCACCTAACCCAGGCCCATGGGGGCTCACAGAGACTGAACCACCAACCAAAGAGCATGCAGGGGCTGAAAGCTGCCCTCCCC